>NW_021703765.1:44659126-44795908 GCF_005190385.1 Monodon monoceros
CCCCCCCCCCCCCCCAGAGGACTGTCTCTGACACAAACGCAAGGGATAAAGCCAAGGCAGTGCTTGTCCAGTAACACTAGGTGGCAGCAGTGGGTTTTGAGCCAAAGCACTCTCCCTTTTCCAATGGGCAAAGTCACCGTGATTAAGAACCAACCAGCTAATTGATGAATAACTAGATTTTGGTTACATATGAAGACATGGATTTCCTTTTAGTACCTTTTTTAAAACAAATAAAATATGTCCAAATATTATCAGTGGGTGAGAAAACAAATTTGCCATACAAGGGGGTATCAGGAATGTTGTGATTACAGTCTACGAAAACTGAATAAAACACACATCAAATTAGAAGCCTTCCTCTTACAGAAAATAGGTTATTCCTTTAGGAGAAGCAGTGGTTTCACAGAAGACTTGTATTTAAAACACTGGCAATTACTACCAGCTAGACAGTTCTTAGCAGTTTGTAATTTGAAAGGGACTGACTTGTCAGTGTATGATTGATATTTGAAAGGTAACTTGAACTTTTGTTGATTTATTTTCTGTAATGCTACTCAGTATTTTGAAGGCTCTGGTGTAGATATCTTTTAACACAAGAGAAACCTATTAATCCTTCTGGAAAGAACTAAGTTGTGTGTCAATTTTTCAGTCAAGAAGTAATACAAGATGAACAATCTGACCTTAGTGTGGCATGTTGAGTCAAGAAATAAAGATCGGGTACATTCTCAGATTCTCACAAGGTTTTACTCAGCATTTATCTGAATAACTGAAAGCAAGTTCAGAGTAATGTTGCCAACAGATGCAGGATGATGTGACGGAAGTCTGGGCAGAGTGTGAAGTTTGGTTCTAGCTCTACCTCTAATTTATTTTCTGACCTTGAGTCAATAATGTAGCAACCCTAGATGCCAAGTGTTCATTTTTAAATACATAAAGTGTATCTGTTGTTCTAGATGATTTCTTCTACATTCTCATCTGGTTTTATGATCAACACATTACAATTCCTTTGCCCAGTGATCACTTGGTATATGTATTATACCATATAATGTGAAAAACGTGTGTGTGTGTGTGTGTGTGTGTGTGTGTGCGCGCGCGCACGCACGCGCACGTGTGCTTGTATGTTAGAGGATTGACCCTGGATTTAAACTCACAGTGAAAACAGCATAGCCGATAAGTGTTGCTTCTTGTGCAGGACTACATTATGTATTTACTAATGCACTTCACAAATAGCTCTTGAGAACATTGTGCAAATGTGTACAGTCTTGTATCCGGGAGAAGGAAAGGGGGAGGATAACAGGTGATTTTGTGACAGCCACAGAGCATAATTTGTATTTTTCACCCTCATTTTCTTTACTCTCACCTACAGGATGCAAATCAAGCATGCTTACGTGAAATCTACCATAAGGAACGATTTCACTTAAGTCATTACGTCTTGGCTTAGCCTCCACAGAGATCAGGCACTCCCGATTCTACTAAAATGGAAAATGGCCTCAAGGCTCAGAGAGACAAAGCTGATGAAATTTAATCTATTTAGTGTTTATTACACAGATTGGACTCCAGACATTTCCAAACGTGATAGGCTCAATGTGGCAACTTTCAGGTCTTCCTTAATTAGAAATATGTGTTAGTTAGGAGAATAACCCCACTGTCCAGTTAGATCATGGGTATGACATGTCATGAGAGAAAGGATGGAAGGACTGGAGTTTATGAGTTTATGGGGGACTTAGAGTTCCAGTCTGACAACTAACATTTATTGAGCATCTACCATGTTCCAAGCTCTGTTCTATCATTAGCACCTCATTTAATCTTCCTATAGGAACACGACATTTACATGATCAATGTTTAATACAGATGAGGAAGCTAAGCTGGTGGAAGGTTAAGAAACTTGCCCAAGGTAATAAGTGGCAGAACCAGGAATCAGATCTAGAAAGTCTTGGACCTGAGCCCAAGTTCTAAACTATCACTTAGATAGTTGGTCTCAGAGCTGAGTCTTCTGCTGTGGAAGCCTCAGGAAGCAAAGTGATAGGCCTTTGTTGAAGAATTAGTGCAATCAACGTGTAGCAGTTGCCTTATGGGTTTGCCAACCTCAACCTTACTTTGGAAGAATTGGAGCATTAATATCCCGTGAGAACAATCAATTTACAAGAATTCTTGCGGCAGGCTTCTCTGACACCATTAGTTGGAAGGCTTCTCACTCTTTGGTCAATACCACTTGCTTTGAAAACAAAAACCTCAACAGTTTTGAAGGACTGTTTTGTTATTCTAGAATATGTCATATAAAAAGCTGTTTCATCATTTTCTCTGCAAAAGAATTACGTTCCATCTCCCTTGATTGTTCATGTCTCTTATTATTAATGTGTCCACCCGTCAGTTGATCAATGCTGCTCAGGAAGCTTCTATTCCTCTCCTGTTACTGTTACACCAGAGAGGAGCACAGAGAGTTAAAAACGGCATAAACTATCACTATTAATATTTGCTCTCCCCAATGCTACCTGGTTAAATGTGCAAAAAAGAATAAATTAAATTGGTCGGCTTCTGACAGCATACATATTCCATGACTGTCAATGGGTTACACTATTTGTAATTCTCAAAGGTGCAAGAGAGAGTAATAACAAATTCCCAATTAATGGAGAGGTGCAGACCCATGGGAGACCATGTCATTTGACCACTGATCTCTTTATTGGGGACAGGACCATCTCTTTGGCTTTCATGTACTGAAGAAGTACTTTTTTCCTTACCTCAACCAAAAGCTGAATATCACCAGGGATGATCATTTAATTTCACATTTTATTAAAACACTTAATGCAGAGCCACGTTATAACTGAAGGTAAAGCACAGAGCCTGGCGTAAGAAGCTCTTCTTCAGAACATAGTAATGAGAGAATTACCACATTAATCTATGTATAAAAGCCCTTTAGAGATTTTCATGCCTCCCGTGGTTCCATTTTCCATGGAAATGTGGAGTCAGAAGAGCTTCAAACAAAATTATTCATCGTTAAACATTTCACTTTTACAGGTACTGCTCTGTCAAGATGCCGCTTCCATGGCGACACACAATGTGACACTTCTCTTTCAGCTGAGCTCTCTGTAGCACCCACCAGCGCTGCCATACCTTGATCGGGTGCACGCAGAGGCATCACTCAGTCCATAAATATATCCTGGAGAAGCTGAGCCTCCTCTGTTACATAAAGGGATGTCGTCCAAGTAGCAACTTCGTGATCTGTCTGATATTTGTATCCGGTTGAGAGATGCTGGCAAATCAAAAGAACTCTGGGTACTGTTCTGTAATGCTCTCCCTAAATGGCACCCATCCAGCCTGGACTGTTGCCAGCCTGCCCAGCTTGTTTTAAAGTTTCAAAAGGGCGGGGGGGGGGGGAATCAGCGGTGAGACTAAAATTATTTTCATAAGCGTGTGTCTGCCCCCAGGAGTCTTGCCCTGTTTTCTGTGATTCCAGAGATCACCCGAGCAGACCATGAAGTGAGTTGCAGTGAGATGGAGACCACTGGGTGAGGAGATGAAGCAGAGTTTATCTGGGCCACCATCTGCATTTTCCTAATCCTGACAGGTGCCTCTAGTTGACCACGGTTTCAGCACAGGATTTCTGTTATCAAGTCAACAGTCAAGGGTGGTTAAATGGAAGGAGTATCAGAAGTTTGATAAGTGGTTTAAAACCAAAACCTATGCAGAAATCCTTAGCAGCGTTGTGAAGTTTTAGGGATACGGTGCTAAGAAAGCTCGAAACATCTTTAGAAGAGACTAGAATACAGTCTCCTTAGTAACAAAAGACAGTAGACTTTATATCAGTTACAGCCAAATGCAACCTGCAGTCTAGGCCCGTTACCACATGGTCCTTGTTGCTATTAAAATGATCACCAGGGAGTTCAAGGACAGGGCCGTCATTTGAAATGGCCTTGGAAGAAATATGTCGAAAAAATTGCCTCAAACCATTTCCCCTGGTGCTCGTTCTTTGTCCCTGTGATCTAACACACGGTACGCGATAAAATATATCCTGTATATTTATAGTGTGTCCAAGAAATGCCAAAGTGCTTAAGGCTCTGACATTGTTTTCACTAGAGATGGATACTTCAGGGAACTGTAAATGCCAGCTTTTCTAATTTGCTCTAGATGGAAAAGATCCTAAAGACACCAGCTTTTACAAATATTTTGTACCGTGTGGCGCTCTGAACCAGCTGCTTGTGACTAGAATGGAGAAAGGCTTTTGTGTCAAATGCAAATGACAGCACCCCCAGCTCCTAGCAGAAATGCTGGTGGTCATACTAGCAAAGACCAGGAAATGAGGTTATGCAGCTAACCTTCGTCTTTCTCCAACCTCACTAATGCTAGACAGTAAACCTGAGAAGGAGTATATGTATATAGATCCAAACATCAGTAGTCTTTACAACTGCAATACAGCTCGTTCCTTCTGTTCTAGCCCATCAGTTCCCCCTTCTCATCCATTTGCAAGTATCACAGGACAGGTGTTCCTTTATCTGTGTTCTGATTGGAGCCCTTAGTGACCAATGGACCTCAGCTTCTCTGCCGCTGAAAACTCCCAGGCACTACCTGCCTTCATCTCTGTCCTTTGCTTTTCACTTGGAAACCATCACGTAATATCTCAGGGAGAGCAGGCCAGGCTCTCTGTTTTTGCACCCATTTCCTCTATCAAACAGACTTTATAAGAATCCAAGCCAATGCCTTTCAGATCTTCCCCTGCCTGCCTGTGAAATCATGCTTTTAAGGCTTTCACACCAAATGAAAAGCGTAGAGTCATCACCTGTTCCAGGTGGGAGGCCGCCGGATGACTGGGTAACCACACTCAAGCCTAATTTTGTATGCAGTGATGGCAGAAGACCCCCTTGTCATTTTTTCTTTAAGCAGAGAAGATGTAGTTATCCTTTTCTCAGCATGGGGATAATAGAAGGATGATAATACCTACTTCCAGCCATGGCAGAAGATGGGGATGGGCATAATAATTATGCCTCTGTAGTTGTAATAGAGTGCTTTTGTCGTCTTCAATAGACATATATTTATCACATAGTTTGTGCCCTATACTGTGTCAGATACTGGAACTGCACAAAGGAATAAGACGCACTCCCTGTTGTTCAAGGAGCTCACAGTTTAATGGAGGAGCTAGATTCCTAAATACATAAGATGGTACAGTGTCAGGGGAGCTACGATGATGGTGACCGTGCTGAGGGTGTCATTATGAGGACATACACAGAGTCTCCTACCTGAAACTGCGAGGTTCGGGAAAAGTTTCTGGAAGGGAAGACGCTTGAGCTGAAAATTCCATAAAGAACAAAGTTAATCAAAGAAGGGATTTGGATCAGGGAGTGGTAACTGGGGTGCAGACAGGGAGGAGGGATATTAATAAAGGAAGGAGGAAAGGAGTTGTAGGTTGAGGAAGCAGAAGTGAGATTCCGTGACAAGTGCTGGAGATGTCAAGCAGTTAGTTGTGCTTGGGTGATTGTAGAGTGCACTTTGGTGGCCAGTAGGGACAGGGAGGTTGGGGGGCCAGCAGACAGCTGACTTGAGGGGCTCTGGATGCCTTGGTGGGAGGTAAGTTGCAGGCTGACCTGAAGATTCTGAGGAGCCAGTGAAGAATGTCGTAGGGAGGAGTGACATGATCTTGTTTGTTTTAAAAGATCACGCTACCCTTGAAATGGACCGTGGCCCAAGTAAAGTGGGATTTGGGGGTGAGTTGGGGACAAAGAGTAGAGGAAACCTTATGTGATATTTACTTTGACCTACCCCCTTTTAACTATTACCAGGTTTAGGGTTTTCAAATTTGTGTAAATATATTTTAAAGAAAAATACATTCACAGTGTCATTAATATTTTTAAAAAAATTTTCCCCAGAAGGTGAAGACATTTAAGCCAGGGATGGGAAAGATTTTGCCTGAGATCCTCGGTCTTCCTAATAAAATGATGGCTGCCGTAGTCCTAGAGAAATGAGCTCTCTGGACCTGATATGAGGAATCGATTCCCTATCCTACATCTTCCAGGTCTAGGAGGTACTTTGAGATGCATACACACTACATCCACTTAAGTCGATAGGAGATCAGATTGTATTGGCTTCTTTTTTGGGGGGGGGGGGCTGTGCTGGGTCTTTGTTGTTGCTGCCCATGGGCTTTCTCTAGTTGCGGTGAGTGGGGGCTGCTCTTCGTTGTGGTGTGCGGGCTTCTCATTGCGGTGGCTTCTCTTGTTGCAGAGCACGGGCTCCAGGCTCGCAGGCTCAGTAGCTGTGGTGCACGGGCTTAGTTACTCTGCGGCATGTGGGATCTTCCTGGACCAGGGCTCGAACCTGGGTCCCCTGCATTGGCAGGCGGATTCTTAACCACTGCGCCACCAGGGAAGCCCTGTATTGGCTTCTTGATCAACAGGGCCTGAACTTACTGTCTAAATTCAGATGGAAACATTTTTCTTTTTTGCTTAAATCCTAGCTAATACTGGTTAGCTGGCTTTCTTAGGTAGCAACCTTGATTGATTTGCTGAGTGTGCTGAATTGGCCATCAACACAATATCACGTTGCCCTTTTACATCAAGGACACGTGGTCTAAGTTTATAGTTTTTATTTCCAGGGCTATATCATCAAATGCAAAGTTCAGCAGTAAACGTGGTGGACATAGTAGGCATTAGTTGTTTTTTTGGTTAGTCAATACATGATTTCCTCTTCCTAACAGCATCACTATTTCCTTTGGGGGACTTTTACCTTTCTTCCCTGTGTGTCATCTTGGAAAGCCAGTGATTGAGGTGCCCATTTCTCTTGCTAAGGAAGCTGATGGGGCTTTGCAAGCTCTTTGTGATAGATCTCTCTCACTGCTCTGTTGGGGTAAAGGGAGAAAGTATGGGATCTTATCTGAGCCAGTTGATTCTCTCTTCCACAATTGGGGTCCCCAGCAGAGGTTCCCTGTTGGAAGGAACAGCTGGAGGAGAATCATCCCAGTGTTGGACCAGGTAAGAATGCGAGGCTGTTTCCACTTCCTACATCCTCTCTAGCACCCTCATTCTCATCTATGCTAAGCCAGTTATTCAATATTCCCCTTCAGTCTCCGAGCCCCCTCACATCCTTCTGGTCAACTCCCTTTATGCTTAGGTAAGCTGCGTGTATTTTCTGTTGCTTATTTTCAGAGAATCCTAACTGACAAAATGGTAGGAAATGAATAATTTTGTTTTCACAGAAGCTAAAGTACATTGCTCATGACTCACACAAACTCTAACAATATGCTTATGAAATCTGGAAGAACCAGGGGGTCTTAACTCCATTTTATCATGAAGGGAGCTAAAGTACTGGGAAATTCAGTATTTGGTTTATGTCATGGAGCTCATCAGAAGCATGAATAAAGAAGAATAAAATAGAGACCTATTGGCTCTTAACTGCCAATAATTAGCGGTGTGACCTTGAGTAAGCTACTGAACTTTTTTGCCTTCTTTGTCTTCAACTGTAAAATTAGAGGATTGGGTCAGATGATCTTTCAGACCTCTTCCACCTCGATCATTTGGTTTTTCATCTGAGGCTCTTTTCTAGAGGTTTCTCCATGGTTGGAGACCCTAATCTGTGGACAGAATACATCAATAGCTAAGATACAGTGGTCTTAATAAAATACATTTAAATTCATCTGTGAAAGCAAAAAAAAAATGATAATAGATTTCTCATTTGCATTTCCTTAGGCTTTATGGCTATCTCTCTCTAATATTGAAATTTTCCTTCTTTTCCCAATTAGAAATTTTGAGACATCCTAAATGTTTATTATCAATGGGAGAATCAGTGATTTTTTTCCTCTCTCTCTTTTTTTAGTTAATATAAATGAAGTCCATAATTCAGTAAAAAAAAAAAATTAAGAACATAAAACTTTAAAAAAAAGTATACTTGATTCAGTTTTATATATATATATATATATTTTTTTTTTTTTTTCAGATCTGAGAATCAGTGATCTTATCAGAACTCAACCTAAGCCTTTTTGGCTTTGCCTACTGGTATATTTATATATTTAAAGTAATTAAACATACTGGGAGACAAAAATACACTGGGTCAATGTTTCACTAGTGTTACCACATATGTTCTTTTCCCATGTAGGGATGTCATCTTCATGCTTACCATCTTAACAGTTAGCATTATAATTTTTTACATCTCAACTTAATGAATACATTTGTTTCATTGTATTGTCCAACCCAAGACTCCAAAGAGCATATTTTCTGAAAAGAAATTCCTCTGCTGTCAATTTGTACATACCATGACTATAATTGTCTATTTTTTTCTGCTCTGTACAGGAAGAGGGAAGCAAATGAGAGAAATAAGTGAAGTACAATAACAAAGTGGGAATATTTAATTGGAAGAATTGTTATCAGATATTTGATCATCTTTTACCCATAAAATGATGAAAGCACAAATGAAAGTTTTCAAAATGGTTTTTGATATCAAATTCCTCTGATGTTTTGAAGCACTCAGATGAGAAAGGAGTGGCTTCTAATTATAAGAATGAATTGATTTACTCATTCTTGATAGTAATACCAAAAATGTTTAAGGAAATCCCCCAAAAGTTTAAGGAAATCCTATATAAGTAAAAAAGTACAGAATTATACTTAAAAGCTCATTTTTAAAAGAACTCAGTCTAAGATGCATATCACTTTTTATAATAGTAGTTTTCATATATTATGGCTTTGAGTTTGTTGTTTCAGAAAATGCACAAGTTAATACATATATACATGTGTATATGTATATATACATATATACGTACATATATGTACACACATACATACAATATAAAAATACTATGAGAATGAGTTAATTATGTTGGTAAGCAATTAATCATTGGAAGCATATAGGTGTAACTGGCCACCAATGCCTACTATGAGACAGCTGTTAAAATTTCAGAAAGAATGATTTAAAGGAAGCAAACAGTGTCTTGTTTATAGCTTTTCATACCCAATTCTAGAAAAGAAAAGAAAAGGTTACATGTGTCCTGTATGAATTATAGTTGTTCTCAGGTAACAGAGAGCCTAAATCCCATATTCATTTAGTGGGGGAGGAACAATTTAGTAGTTTACAAAATAGAACATTCTAGGTGTAAATAGGGCTATGGGTGAGTGGAGCTCCATCCAAGGCTCACAGCTCACAGGATATAATCAGGACCAATATCTCCTTCCCTGTTTCTAGGTGATGCTTTCCTAGCTGGTTCATGGTTTCAAGAGGCTTCACAGTAGTTCTGAATCCACATGCTTATAGGTTTAGATCCAAAGGTAAAAAACACAAACCTCTTCGTGTAGGCCCAGTAAAAGAACCACTGTGGCTGGCTGGCTCTGATTGGGTCACATATCCGAGCATGTAAAGGTGTGATTGGCAAGACTTGGATCACCTGCCTTCTCCCTGAACTGGAGGAGTATTAACTCCAATGAAAATATGCTGCATGAGGCAAGGGTGGAGTTCCAGGGGAAAATAACCGAAGAGTGAACAGATGCTAGACAAGGAGGGAAAAAATTCCATCCATCCTCCCCACCACTATGTCATCCCTCTTTTCATGAAAACATGGTACTTCCAAAGCTCAGTCATCCATAGCCTATTTTGGGCTCTTCTATCTCATTTGAGGAACTCCTTTATCTTCAATCCTCAGGGATTGTCTGTTGACTAAGCTTGTAAGTTTAGCTCTGTAGTTTACACTGTTGTTCTGAGCTCATTGTTTGCTCATGGATTTTTCAAAATTCACTCCCACACCGGAGTCTTAAAAGTGAGGTACCTAAAGCCTGGGAGTGTGAGGAAAACATTTCACAAGGTACTTCTGTATAGAGTTTTAAGGGTGCTAATTTATAGATTCTCAACTTCCATCTACACTTTTCCCCAAAATGTGTCTTCTTGAGAACAGGACTATATTCATATTACCCCTTCCCCACTTCAGAAAAGAAAGGCAAACATCACACTCTTTCCAAATTGTACTAGGGTGGTTAGCTCTGGGCTATTAAAACTTCCTAGACATCAAATAGTCATAATTTGAAATGCTGGTTTCAAAGATGTCTCCATGATTGATGAATTAAAATATCTTAAACCTACTTGACCTTCTGGCTTTCCCTTTTACTTATATCTATTAAGAAAGAAGTTTGCCCTACCATAGAATGTTCAGAATTCAGAAAAACTGAAGCAGTATAGATCATGATATTAATTAAAAAAAATAACTGGAATGTTTTCTGGGGTTACTGCATTTTGCAAGAACCCATTAGATTAAAACCCATTGATAAAATATTTACATTAATTTTCTCAAATTCTGTGGACATTTTTTAATAAAGTAGTTGAAACCCATTTTTAATAAATTATAATGTTATTTAATAAGGTAGTCAAACTTATTTTTACCAAAACATGAAATATTTATTCCATTAGAATGCATTTTCATGTTTTACCTTACTAAATCTAATTTTCTCCTTCCAAATAACAAAAAATACACTTATTTAAACTCATGTTGTAAAATTTTAAAGGCAACTTAAAATGGTTCAGAGGCACATCATGTTTCAAAACTTGTAATGGGTTGTATGAGTTAAAATATTTGAAAGCCACTGCTCCCAAATATAGGGAAGTGAGTCTGGGAGCCATTGGTAGATTTAGCATAAATGTCAACATGGCACGTGCTGGTCTAGACTAAATTAGGAGGTATCACTCTGGCCTTCTTTTTAATTTTTTTTCTCAGTGTCCAGTACTTCTCCTTGACCAGCGCTTCCTTCTACAGCATGCTTCAAGAGCTGCCCTCCAATTTTACTGACTTTCTTAGACATTCCTTCTTATGAAAAACAACATACCGCCAATTCCAAGTAGGTCTTGTTTTCCATTAGGGAGTTGACAAGTCAGTCACTCTGGTGCAATGCAGTATGTGTGAAAATACTATTTTCATCAAATAATAGGTTTGGATTTTAATGAGAAGTAACACTTTCTGGAACAAATTCTGTAACTTGGAGAAAGTCTAATGACTGTGGTAGTTCAAATAGTAAAGAATTCGGGGGGTGAGGGTGGTTACACTTTATCATATCTTTCAATTTATCTTATATGTGAGCATGAAGCTCAGTTTGAGAAATAGTAAGTGACCATTACATATGAACTATAAAATACTTAGATCTATTATTGAAATAATGAGCAATAATGCAAGTAATTTTTATTGAATGTAAAGTGGTTATGAATTTAATATGGTCTTCAAAAAGGGTCACCAGGGAGGTGTCCAATTATTTTTAACTAGATGGAGCCCACGGACTCAAAAAGATTACTTCTACCCTGTCTAAGAAACAAATTTAGAAAATAGAATTAAAATTCTGTCAACTTAAGTAAGATTTTTTTAAATAGCACACTTTAGTGCATGCCATGATCTGAATGTTTGTGTCCCCTCAAAATTCCTAACCCCCAAAGGTGATAGTATTAGTAGGTGGGGCCTTTGGGAGGCACTTAAGTCATGAGGTTGGAACCCTCATGTATGAGATTAGTGCCCTTATAAAAGAGGACTCAGAGAGCTCCCAGCCCCCTTCTGTCCTTTGAAGATATGGCCAGAAGCCTGCAACTAGGAAGAGGGCCCTCACGTGACCATGCTGGCATTCTTTTCTCAGACTTCCAGCCTCTAGAACTGTGAGAAATAAATTTCTGTTATGTATAAGCTACCATTCTGTGGTATTCTGTTATAGCAGCCCGAACAGACGAAGACAGTGTCACTTCAGATATCTGCATATATATATATATATATATATATATGGATATAGTCTTTATCTTAGCCTTAAGCGTATCTGAGGAGAGAACTTTCTGGATCACCATGCAACTAGCTAGCGTCTTTGCCCAGCATAAGCTTACTGACTTTCCTAACCATCCTGTATCAGAGAAATGTGAATGGGACGTTGTACTGAGACCCTAGATATTTATAATTATCCAGACATTTGGAACTATATTACTAAGGCATTGGGATGTTTAACTGAACGTTGAAACTTGTCTGGATGTTTTGGCACCATGTGAAGACACACACAGAGTATAGGTGAAGTGTGTGCCCACACAGTCCATAGCGTATCCTCAGAGCAGGCTCGTGGGAAAGGTGTGACATATTAGAAAGCGCTTCAAACCTTTTCTTCCAGGCTATTAGGGAATAGCAGTTAGTTCTTCTCTATTTGGATTTGAAGGTGATGACAGTTTTTATTAATCCTAGTCATAAACTGCATCTGAAAAAAAATTCCTTTCAGGCTAAAAAAAAAAAAACTGCCAAAAACCAAACCCAAAACAAAACCCAGCTGTGTTTTGAAGTCTTACATTGATAGCCTCAGTGTGGACTAGTCTGCTTGCTGTAAGCAACATGTGGAAACCACCTGGGAGGGTTCCCCGCTACCCACTTGACTAACTACACTTCTTTCAGCACCTTTAGTTCTACCATGAGATCATCAGAGAAATAAAATCGTGATGCAGTGCGCACTCTGGGTGGCTTCTGTAAAACGTGAGAATTAAATGAGAGCCAAACCTATTCGGAAGTTAGTAATGATCCATCCCTGACTCACAGCATAATCAACATAAGTTCCACAGGGATTTGACATTTAAATATTAAAACATGAAATTGCAAGACTATCTCCTAAAAGAAAATGTGGTGCCTATTTACATGGTTCTGCAAGGGAAGATCATGATAAGCACACAGAAAAGAGAGAAACCGTAATGAAAAAAAGTGATAGGTGTCAGTACCTTAAGTATACACAGATATGCATCTCACAAACGTCAACACACGCACATACATCCATCCACACTCATACCCACGCACACAACTATTTCTAGGTGTTAAAAAGCCATTAATAAAGGAAAAGAGAAACGGGGGAAAATTGCAAGTGGGCAGCATACTCATATTTGCCACTAATCTCTTGTGGACCAATGGAAATGAGACATCTCTCAAAATGCACAATTCCTAAAAAGGAAATGAAGTGACCAATAGAGAGAAGAATATTATAGTTTTACTAATAATCCAATTGAAGGCCAGAAAGACCTGAAGTTTTACATAAAAACTGACCAAAAGGGCCAAAAAAGATTTTCATTGTTAGTATGAAAAATGTGTATTTTCACGCACAAATGAGCAACATGACGATGTGCTCCAAGAGCCTTAAACATGTGCATCTTCCATGACACAGCCCTTTCACACCCAGGAATTGATCACAATGAAGTATTCATAGCCATGTGCCAAAATAGAAGTAGAAAGCACAACACTGTCAATAATTCTGAAAAATTAGAATTGTCCAGGCTGATCAAAAGTAAGTTTTTTGATATCCATATGGACCTTGGTGGTGTTATTAAAAACTATGTTGAATAACATTTAATTACTTGATTTTATTTATTTACAGTTACGTGATGCATGTAACTGTTAGATGCTTTGGGGAAAGACTGACAAATACATTTCATCCTAATAACAGTTCTGGGAGGTGAGGCAGTTACTATATTTATCCTTATTTTGCAGATGAGAAAACTGAAGTCCAGAGCATTAATTCACAGGTCCAAGTCACACAGCCAATATATGTATATGGCAGAGCTGGTCCACCTGACCATGCAGTACTCTCTGAACTGGTTACCTTCCATTAATATTGGGGTAGTTGCATGTTTTGATTCCTGGAATTACAGTGTCCAAGTTACGCTGGCAGAATATGATGAAATAAACTACATTTCTTCCGAATTGCGTCCTCCTGATGAAGAGCTGAATTTTAGTACATATCCATCTATGAGGGTGTGTGGAGAACAGCCTTGGAAACGTTCCACTGTTAAAGTCATTTTGAAGGCCTTGCAGACCCCATTTATATCATCCTTGCACAGTACTCATTCAGTATAAAAACTCTTCCTCTCTGAATGATTTTCCACTATATACATAAAAAGCAGTCCATTTCAGCACACTCAACGTATCTATACATATATTCCCCACCCCCTGTGCTTTGGGTGCTAGCTTATGCTCAGAGCCAAAGAGTTAGATTGTTTTGTACATTCTTGGCCAATGAGTTTTCGTGCAAATTCTCTCAGCCGGTAACCATTCTAAAGTGGTATTCAGAACGGACTGTTCTGTACTGTGTATTATTTATTGTGCTCTGACCTCAGTTTCCACCATGTATTTTATCTTTGACCGGAAGTTTTGACACAACCTACAGCGGACAAAGGATGAGCAAATGTTAGTGCCAGCCCTGGGCCCAAAGAAATGAATGATCTGTATCTGTGTGCATATTGCAATGAAAAGATGTGTGTGGGCTGGATGAGGGGGGGTGAGTAGGATCGAGCATAGCTCGAGGTAGAGAAAACAGATAGCAAAGACCAGCAAACAACGAAGGAGTGGTGGTAATCCGCTGACGTTATGAAGGGCAGCATAAACATCACGACAACCTGTGAAGCTTAACTCACATTGGATGGATGGTGAGGGGAGGGAAATTGAGAGGAAAGGAAGAGCAGTTGTCATAAGATGACTAAAGCTCACACTGATTCAGTTACTCTTCCATTTACAATTTCCATTTTCTTGATAGAATCCACTCCCCTCTCTCTTTCTGCTAATATTGTATTGGGTTCTTGGTACTGAGAAGGGGTGGTCCTACTCAAATATTTTCATCAGTTTGAATTTAGGTACCTCTTAGTCATTTAGGAGCCTAAGAATAAAGATCTAGTTTTAGTACAGACTTGCCTCCATTACTGATCAAGCTAATGTTTATAATCAAACTCTTGATCTCCATTTAGTTACGCCCACAGGCCAAATAAAAAGATGGTTTCATGAAGGTGTGGCCTTTCTCCAGGGCAAAGTTCCCCAAATTTGTGTTCCTGGGAAGCAGTCCCCAAAGTGTTATGAAAGAAAATAGCTAAGTTTCCTCTGCTTAAAAAAAGTTCAGGAAAAATTGAGTTAAATGAAATTCCTCAATGTTCTTTAATCCTGGATTGTTCAACAACTTATATCTATGAATATATCTTAGACTTTTCCAAAAGGGCGGCTATATTATGATTGAGTGTTTCCCGGAGAGCACTGACTGTAAGAACTCTGTTTCATGGGGTACACATTACCATCTCCTGGAGCTGGAGCTCTTCAGAGTCACATGGGGAATGCTTCTGCCGGGTACCAGCCAGGCTTCTTTGTGGATCCTCTCTGTTGTTTCATTTCTATTTCTCTGTCTCTCTTTCTTCCTCTCCCGCCACCCCCGTTTTTTTTTGCATTTTCCATTTAGCTCTTTCATGACAACTATTAATAGAAGAACTATGCCAAGGCATAGTTATGTTTAAAAGTTTTCCATATAATTTGAGTGAAAGTGTCATGGATTTTTAAAAAAGTTTGCTTTTCCATTATAAAAGAATCCATACTGATCAGAAAAAGATTTTAGCTTGAGAAAAGTCCAGACAGTGATGAACATGCATAATCTCCCACCTATAGAAAACTTGTTTGCGTTTTGGTTATTTCTGCTTGCAGCTCCAGTGGGACAGCCTCACCTCCTTCTTTTTAATGACCTTTTGGGCACACTTATGTCCTTGCTCATTTTCACATCAGAACATCAGCAGTTGCTGGAAGTTCTTCTGGAATCTTCTTCTCTTACATCGATACAAAATGTGTGCCTTTTGATCATAGAAGTTAATCAGACAGGCTGGTAATATTGATTTTCTGTACCCCAAGATTATAGTTTATCTGCTATTCTTAAGTGAAATTCTGGTATTTTTGTTGATATTACACTGTCATTGGACCAATAAAAATAATCTGAAATTGGAGTCACTGATGTTTTGAAATCAAGATAAAAAAATTCAGTTCTTCAATTTACATGAAAAGGAAACAAAGCCATGTGTACACTCTGGAGTGGTCCATAGCTGCAGATGACAATGGGTTGTGGTATAGCAGAGATTCTACCGAAATAACAACTCACATTTTAGTTCAAAGATATTTCAAATGAGTGGAATATAAATGTAAGAGTATTGATATCGATTCAGACAGTTTTATCAACACATGATAAGACTCAAGAAGTGACAAACTACAAGTCTTTTTTTAAAAACAAAATCTATAGCTTTCTATCAATAAAAACACTACAGTCCCTTTAAAACTATCAAAATAAACATATAAAAATGTTTTCTAAAAAAATCTCTTCAAATATTTCTAATGAGAAATGGTATTACGGGGCTTCCCTGGTGGCGCAGTGGTTGAGAGTCCGCCTGCCGGTGCAGGGAACACGGGTTCGTGCCCCGGTCCAGGAAGATCCCACATGCCGCGGAGCGGCTGGGCCCGTGAGCCTTGACCGCTGAGCCTGCGCGTCCGGAGCCTGTGCTCCGCAATGGGAGAGGCCACAACAGTGAGAGGTCCGCGTACCGAAAAAAAAAAAAAAAAAAAAAAAAAGATGGTATTACGAAGAGTCAAGAGAAAAATATTTGGAGTGGGCACAAGATCCCTGCTCCCTGTCTTCTTCTTTAGCGGATAGTCAGAATAAACTTAGTTTAAAAAATTTGCACGCGATGGTCTTTGGTACAAAATGATGACCACATCAATGAGCTTTGTTTTTTAGTAAATATGTTACATAATGTTACTCTTGAAATTTTCAGGATTAATTAAAATTTCTTCATTTTGTGGAGTGTTTGTTTTTAAGCAATAATTTCCTACTAGTAATTTTTATCAGTTAATAATTTATATTAAAATGATAATGCTTCTTTGATCTCTGAATTTATGAATGTGTGGGTTAATTGATGTTATAATATAGTTATATATTTTTATTTTTGAAATTATTAAATAGTTAGCTTCATGGATTTTATTTTATGAAATCTAAACTTATTTATTTGTTTATTTTGCCAAATATAAGTATTTATATTTGGTCACTATTATGTAAAATAAATGATGAAATATCAGTGGTTTTTTTTTTTTTTCAGTATTGCATCCACTAATCACCAATTTGGTCTCTTATCATATGTCACCATCTCAGAAAGCCCTTTCTGTCTACTCTGCCCAAAACAAAATGTTTCACACTCCCACACCAGGCCAGTCAGTACCTCACTTGGCTTAATTTTCCTGCCACTTAGATACTGTTTTGAAACAATATTATTTATATATATATTTTTTTCATTTTTATTGGAGTATAATTGCTTCACAATGTTGTGTTAGTTTCTGCTGTACAACAAAGTGAATCAGCCATATGTATACATATATCCCCATATCCCCTCCCTTTTGTGTCTCCCTCCCACCCTCCCTATCCCACCCCTCTAGGTGGTCACAAAGCACCGAGCTGATCTCCCTGTGCTATGCAGCTGCTTCCCACTAGTGCTCTGTTTTACATTTGGTAGTGTATATATGTCAGTGCTACTCTCTCACTTCGTCCCAGCTTCCCCTTCCCCACCATACCCTCAAGTCCGTTCTCTATATCTGAGTCTTTATTCCTGCCCTGCCACTAGGTTCAACAGTACCGTTTTTTTTAGATTCCATATATATGCGTTAGCATATGGTATTTGTTTTTCTCTTTCTGACTTCACTCTGTATGACAGACTCTAGGTCCATCCACCTCATTACAGATAACTCAATTTCATTCCTTTTTATGGCTGAGTAATATTCCACTGTGGAGAACAGTATGGAGGTTCCTTAAAAAACTAAAAACAGAACTACCATATGACCCAGCAGTCCCACTACTGGGCATATACCCTGAGAAAACCATAATTCAAAAAGATACACGTACCACAATGTTCATCGCAGCTCTATTTACAGTAACGAGGACATGGAAGCAGCCTAAATGTCCATCAACAGATGAATGGATAAAGAAGACGTGGTACATATGTACAATGGAATATTATTTATATATATATATATATATATATTTTTTTTTTTTTTTTTTTTGCGGTACGCGGGCCTCTCACTGTTGCGGCCTCTCCCGTTGCAGAGCAACAGGGTCCGGATGCGCAGGCTCAGCGGCCATGGCCCACGGGCCCAGCCGCTCCGCGGCATGTGGGATCCTCCCGGACTGGGGCACGAACCCGTGTCCCCTGCATCGGCAGGCCGACTCTCAACCACTGCGCCACCAGGGAAGCCCTATTATTTATATTTTAACCTACTTATTATTCATCGTCCCTCAAAGAAGTATAATAAGCCCCTGGGAGTAGGAATTTTTCTCTCTGTGTCCCCAATACATAGAAAAATGCCTTGAATACCATAGGTGATTATTAAATATTTGTTAAATGAATGTGGTAATAAATGAAGAGCCACTAATTCCAGTTTTTGAAAACATAATAATCATGGTAACAATATGAGTTGCTACAATTTGGGGGTTATTAGTATTGATACTGAGATGAGTATCTGTTATTTTTAAATTTGGTATTATTTATTTAAGATTTAATCCCATTTAAAAAAACAGCGGATCAAAGATAATATTCTAAAGTGACTAAGAATCCATTTCAAAAATTGCTCTTCAGGAAGATTGCACTGATTTACACTTCTACCAGTGATTCATTCTCACTTTACTGTTTGACTTTCAAACTTCTGTTCATAGGCGTCTGTCTCCACCGGTATTGGTCTCTCTTTGCTTTCTTTCAGCTGATGGTATTAGATCTGTCTTTTTCTACTAAAAGCCACAGTGCCCCTTGTTACAGAAGAAAAGATTTGAGAAAACAACTTGAAGTGCCATTGTTTATTTCCTTAAAATTTAAAGGTGCTTAAAATGATGTGCTCCATAAAATTTGTTGTGGTAAATGATCTTAAAGATTAAAAACAAAATTTACTGAAAAATCATCTGTGTCTTCAGATATGCCCTTGCAATCATGACTATGAACAAAATACCTAAATGCTTTTCATAGGATGGACTTGAAGTTTGTATTTTCATCTAGTTAGTTTATATACTGACAAATTGTTTTATGGTGATTTATGTAATCTCTAACATTTTGAATTTTGCAATATACAAAGAAGACAATCCTCTTTAGGTTTTGTTAACAAGTTGCTTGTCAAAATCTGTGTGTGCATATGGCCATGGAGATATTTTTTTTTCTTCTTTATTTTTTAAAAATGCCTGCTTTTATTTTTTTTGTGGCTAATTGATGTGGAGTGCTGTGTATACATCTGAAAGGTAGCACCTTTAAAGGGGGCACCTCTGCAGGCTTTTATCCCACACATCTAATAATAATTACTGCATAAATAAATTCATAACACCAGGCAGTTAGAAGCAGTCTAATTGCAACAATTAATTTGTAGACTTACCTAATTAAATTTCCCTAGCCAGAATGTGTTGTCTGCACACATCAAAGTTTACAAAGGAGAAGTAACAGAGCAGAATAAAAAATGACAGTGTCCCTAATAGAGTCCCTTGAGAGGAACTTCTAAGGTTAAAATAAAAATCTATCAATGCTGAACAGGAAAATATGCAGTTCCACCGAAATGATGGATGGTTCTTCTAACCTTCACGCAAAACGATCCTGACACGTATTATTATTGAAATAGAAATGAGCATATCTTTGTCTGCCTTATTGCCTTTATAAAGTGGACGAAATGGTCTGAGAGTTGGAAAACTCTTTTTTATGTTGTACTTGGGAACATTAAGATGATCTTGATCTCCTTCTTCCTCTTGAGACTCCCATAGCTACTTGTTTATCTGCTTTCTTGCCTTCCTGTAGGAACTGAGTAATTGCACAGATGCATGGCGAGGAGAGAAAACTGCACAGCCTGCACCTTTTGCTAGCACAAAAGAGCTTGCCTCGCCACCGCAGGACATAGGAAAACTCAAGTTTTCCAGTCCTGTGTGTGACATATACAAGAACAAATGACAGTTATAATGTCATACTATTTTTAAAAAGAGAGGAAAAAAATAATTTAGTAGCCAGAAGGACATAGCACAAATCAGATTAACTGGGGAATAATACTATGAAAGCTTTCCAGTAAGCCTTTTTTTTTTTTTTTTTTTTGCAAAAGCCTTTGCTTTTATTTTTCCCTTTATCACCCACATTGGTAGCTATTTCTCCTTTTACTCTCCTAGGGATTTATTAACATGTAAGGGGCTCTTAGTTTCAAATTTGTATTACAATCATCTCTCCATATCGGGATGATTGGTTCCAGGACCCCTGTGGATACCAAAAGCCAGGGATGCTCAAGTCCCTTATATAAACATGAGTTAGTATTTGCATATAACCTATGCACATCCCCCTATATACTTCAAATTGTCTCTGGATTACTTATAATACCTAATACAATGTAAATGCTATGTAAATAGTTACCAGGCATAACAAATTCAAGTTTTGCTATTTGGAACTTTCTGGAATTTTTTTTTCAAATACTTTCAATCCAAGGTTGGTTGAATCCTCAGATGCAGAGCCTGTGGATACAAAGGGCTGACTGTACAACTATTCTACATAGGTCTCACTGCCCTTACTAGACTACAAGTGCTTTCTCACCCTGCTTCCCCACCATGGTGGTCTTCTGTCTTCACCTCCCACCACCCTCTTTCCCATTCCTGATCCATGGCTGGTGATGATTGCCGTCTGCTGTATAAATGCGGAGCTCCTGAGCCAGTGCTAGGGAGGGCAGGCTGAGCATGAGGGGCCCCAGTTCCCATCTCTACCCTGCTGGTAGAGAGGGGTACAGATTCAGTCAACATGACTGATGCTAAGAGATGATGCCGTCAGTGAAAAGTCTTCCAGGGGCCTTTTCTCAGCGCCCTGTGTGCCTCTGAGCAGCCACCTCTTCCTTGTGAGGAATGGGATGGGTTTTCTTACAAAATAAAATATAGATTAATTTAGAAGGGCATCTAAGCAGCGTTGTTATTCATAAAGAAAATATTATTTATAGAACTGTAGTGGGGGATGAAGCTTTATATTTAGGCACTGTAACATCCTCTTATTCCATCTTGAGTTCTGTCTGGAAATGTTGGTAGGAGTAAAAGGCAGACAAGGTGGGATACATCTGAGTTTCCTTATAGAAACTTACATTAAGGTTTTAATAGCAAATAAAAGAATAGATAACACCAAACGAAAATTCAAAAACCGTTGTCAGTGCAAAGTTTCTGAGCGCTACGTCTTCACTGATTGTGGGACGTACCTTTCCATTTCATGAAGAAAAAGTAGATTCTTAACTTTGGGATATATATATATATATATATAGGTTTTTTGGGGTTTTTTTTGTGGTACGTGGGCCTCTCACTGTTGTGGCCTCTCCCGTTGCGGAGCACAGTGGCCATGGCTCACGGGCCCAGCCGCTCCGCGGCATGTGGGATCCTCCCGGACCGGGGCACAAACCCGTGTCCCCTGCATCGGCAGGCGGACTCTCAACCACTACGCCACCAGGGAAGCCCTGGGTTAGAGATATTTACAGGGAAATGTTCTGACTTCAAATCTTTTATTGATGTCATCCCTATCTGTATTTTCTCTTGCATATTTTTAAACCAATAGGAGCCTTTAAATGCCAAATGAAACACTTTCCACAAAATTATAAGTCTTCTCTCCATTCTTGAGGAAAGTGTAGCTCCAACAGTTTTATCTAGAAAGATTACCTTTGTTTAGACCAGGCTCTATTTATGTCTCATACCCAACATGGAAAGATGATGTGTTGAGCAAAGATGGATGCATTCAGGGTAAGAAATCCAGAAAATTCCTTGGGTATTTTTCAGTCAGAATATTAGTCTGATTTCATCCTTTTATTTTACATGTAGATTCCCAGAGAATTAGTTGTACTGAGATTCAAATGCAAGTGTCACATCATGTAAAATAGAGTTGATCTTTGATCCTATGTAATAATGGATTATTACCACCCTTTGAAAAAGTAGAAAATTAGGAGCTTTCAATCCCTGTGCCTGTGACATATTATTTGATTTATACATCTGATTCAAATAAATTTGACTTTGAAATGTGTCTGCCATAAGAAGGGTCTACATATAGAATTCAGGTCAAAATAAAGTGAAAGCAAATCCTATCTTCTGATGTGAATTAAATTAAACTCTCAGAACAATAGGATGAAAGAAAGATAATGAAGTTTGGGTAATGGAATTAACCAGAAAAACACTCCTCCCCCTTTGACCTCTCTTGGAACAGTCTCCTTTTGTGCTTATTCTCAGTAAACTTTACTGGCTCATTCTGTTTTGCTTGGATCTCATCCTGGTTTTATCCCAGCCTTCTTTTCCTCTTGTTCTGATGGATCTCCAAGGGAGGTCTCTGAATCAGGAGCACCATCACTACCCCACAGGATACTTGTTAGTAATGCAAATTTCAGGCCTCAGCCTAGAAACTCAAGCCCTATTTACTAAATCAGAAACTCTGGAAGTGGGGTCCAGCAACAATCTATGTTTTCTCAAATGCTCCAGGTGATTCTGAATGTACACTCAAGTTTGAGAACATCTGCTCTCTTCTGAGGCTTTCTGATCCATGATTCGGGGCTTCAGGTGTGATGTATGTACTGTGGGAGATTGTATTTTCCAGAGGTGGCCACAAACATATCCCCTGTTTCATAAGCCCTTCTTGAACCTTGCCGCTCCCCCACCAACAGTGAAATCTGATTACCCTCCTCTTGAATCTGAGCAGAATAGTGACCTATTTGTAACTGGTAGTATAGAGTGAGATTGAGTCTAACTTCTGAGGATAAGCATAAAAGGTGATGTCTTTTTGAATTATGGATTTCTCAGGGTATATGCCCAGTAGTGGGATTGCTGGGTCGTATGGTAATTCTATTTTTAGTTTTTTAAAGAACTTCCATACTGTTCTCCATAGTGGCTGTATCAATTCACATTCCCACCAACAGAGCAAGAGAGTTCTCTTTTCTCCACACCCTCTCCAGCATTTATTGTTTGTAGATTTTTTGATGATGGCCATTCTGACCAGTGGAGGTGATACCTCATTGTAGTTTTGATTTGCATTTCTCTAATGATTAGTGATGTTGAGCATCCACAACAATGTAATGCAATTATACTCCAATAAAGATGTTAAAAAAAAAAAAAAAGGTGATGTTTTCTGTCTTGCTTACTAGAACACTGATACTTGGGGTCATGAGCCACCAAGTAAAAAGTCTGACGTCCCTGAGATTGCCATGCTGTAAGGAAGCCAGCCACATAGAAAGGCTGCCCACTCCAGTGG
Source organism: Monodon monoceros (assembly GCF_005190385.1). Taxonomy (NCBI): domain Eukaryota; kingdom Metazoa; phylum Chordata; class Mammalia; order Artiodactyla; family Monodontidae; genus Monodon; species Monodon monoceros. Next base: position 44,682,116 of record NW_021703765.1, read on the forward strand.
TGGTCCTAGACTTTGAGCTCCTCCTTCTCAGGCACCAGACACGTGAGTGCGTGAGCCATCAGATGATTCTAGTCCTTATTTGTCTAGTCACCTTCCTGCCTTCAACTCTTCCCAGCTGTGGCCTGAACACCATGACACAGAAACAAGCCTTCTTTGCTGTGCCATTTCTGTATCCTTGACTCATAGAACGCATGAGCATAGTAAAATAATTCTTCCTTTCCCACTAAGTTTGGGTGGTTTGTTATATAATGATAATTGGAACACATAGGGATACCCAAATTTATATCTCCTTTTAAAACTTCTGTTTGAGGTCCAGACATGGAAATTCAGTTGCCTACCTGACAACTCCACTTGGAAGTTTACAGGCATCTCAAACTCAAGGAAAAAAATAAAAGACAAAATTGATGAGCTAGAAAACAAACAAAAAATTATTTGTTCAGTGTTAGCTGAGTTCTATGACAGCAAGGCCCATGTATGGTAATTCTTCACCATAACCTCAACACTAGTGCAGTGCTCAACACAGAGCAAGAACTCTGAAATATTTGTGGAATTAATGAGTTTCTGAATTCCTAGGGACCCTGAGATAGTCTTGATGTAGTCCAAAACATACCAGACTTAGGGAACTGAAATTTGAGTTCCTTCTGTATTCTAGCTATGTATCTTAATCCTCAGAATCTTATTTTTCTCCACTTAAAAATGATATATCACAAGGTGGTCTTAAACAGTAAAGGAATAATAGATGTTTAAGCCATAAGCAAACTTTAGAGCAAAATACAAAAGAATTGTTTTTAACAATTTCGAAGTGTTCTCAATATCACACTATTATTTCATAGTTTTGTGGAACCAAGTGGGATTTATAGATATTAATGACACTGTGCAATGCAAAAGTTTACAGGTATCTACACATTTCGGGGTAAAGTAGTGGAAAGACCATGGACCCCTCCCCTGTCTGAACCTAGCTCGGCTGCTCAAAGGCTTCCTGACCTCAGCTCTCCAGGGTGGGCCCTTAAGCCTCATTTGGAGAAACGAGAGCAGTGGTTTCCCCATGAAAAGAGTGGAAGCTTAGCACTAGGTAGACAACAACGAAACTTCCTTTTCCCTTTACATTTTAATACAGCGTGTGTGTGCTATAAAAATCGGGGATCACTGTATTTTCTAGGCTGGATCTAATTGTGATATTTTAAACACAAGAAAAAAGGAACTAATTTCAAGATGTGAGAAATGCAGAAGTCAGTTGCAATGGATTTCCTACTGAACCTTGGTTTTCTACCCCCCAAAATAATTAATTATATTGTCTACGTTAGCCTCAGCCCTCTGCTTATATGATTCTTCCCTTTTGTTATTTTTTGCTTTTCACTTCCTATCTATATGTCTTGGCAGAGCTTACCTCTCTACCACCTTCTCCCCGCCCTCCTTTCTGGCTCACAACTAATGTCTGTTTAAAAGGGGAAAGTTGTTTTGATGCTTTTTAAAAACCTGTTTTGGGGCAGAAATGATTGGCAGCATTGAGAGTCTATCATAAATCTACTACCACATTAGGGTATAATTGGTGGATTTTATCTGGTTTTTTTGTAGCAACTTCAGAGAGTAGGTTTATTTTAGAGAGGAATTCCTCACAGGAACTTTGTAAATGTTACAGTTCTACTGGTGGCAATTTGTGAATTTATCTTGGGGAGCATTACATGCAGATCTCAATGTGACATACCTAACTACAGCAACACATGCTAATTCTATGTGTTTCTAGCGGGAAAAAAAAATCCTTAATTGTAAAGGTGAGTGATAGGGATCATATCAGATCCATAATTTGATCAAGAGTCTTCCAGAACATGAACAGAATACTTAAACATGAATCCTCACTGAAATACTCTCACTGAAATACACTGATATATTCTAGACTGATTTAGGGGTCTAGCACATTCTTTTCCTAAAAACTCTTGCAAGTATTCCCCTCCTCCCCCTACAAAGCTAGAACAAATGGATTTTGAGGAGCACTACGTCAGTCTCTAAACTCCTACCATCCAAATGGACAGGGCTGCCAAGCCAGCCCTCAAGCCCTCATTACCATTTCTTTGTCCAGACCTGAGGGGTGGGGAGTAATTTCTGCCAGCTCACCTGTGGGCCACACCAGGAGGAAAAGGGGCAGAAGGAGGTGAGCCAGGCAGCTGCTCTCAGCCTTATCTCTGCTTAAAATTTGGTTAAAATGACCACTTGAATTTGGCTGGAGTTACCTTTTCACTTCATTCTGCTATTAAAGAAGCCAATAAGCAGTGCAAATAATGTGCATGAAATTACAGATGCAAGAGGACCCTTCCCCTGGGGCCTCCCTTGCCTCTCAGGGAGGGATGCTGAGACTACCATGGTCTCAGGAACTTGCATGAAATGAAGAATTCACCTGATCAAAAGAGCTCACAGCCATTTAAAACAATTTTCAGGTGAAGAAGGAAGTGGTCCAGTGGATCCACATCACCTCACCTCACCTGGACTTAGTATCTGTGTTATGGGTTCATTATCTCCTGTTTTATCATAGATATGAATTTCTTTTTTTATTTTTAATTTTTTAGCATTAAAAATATCTTTATTGGAATATAATTGCTCTACAATGTTGTGTTAGTTTCTGCTGTATAACAAAGTGAATCAGCTATACATACCCATATCTCCTCCCTCTTGTGTCTCCCTCTCACCCTCCCTATCCCACCCCTCTAGGTGGTCACAAAGCACCGAGCTGATCTCCCTGTGCTATGCAGCTGTTTGCCACTAGCCAACTATTTTACATTTGGTAGTGTATATATGTCCATGCCACTCTCTCACTTTGTCCCAGCTTACCTTTCCCCATTCCCGTGTCCTCAGGTCCATTCTCTACATCTGCATCTTTATTCCTGTCCTGCCCCTAGGTTCTTCAGAACCATTCTTTTTAGATTCCATATATATGTGTTAGCATACTGTATTTGTTTTTCTCTTTCTGACTGACTTCACTCTGTATGACAGACTCTAGGTCCATCCACCTCACTACAAATAAGTCAATTTCTTTTCTTTTTGTGGCTGAGTAATATTCCATTGTATATATGTACCACATCTTCTTTATCCATTCATCTGTCGATGGACACTTAGGTTGCTTCCATGTACTGGCTATTGTAAATAGAGCTGCAGTGAACATTGTGGTACATGTTTCTTTTTGAATTATGGTTTTCTCAGGGTATATGCCCAGTAGTGGGATTGCTGGATCATATGGTAGTTCTATTTTTAGTTTTTTAAGGAACCTCCATACTGTTCTCCATAGTGGCTGTATCAGCTTACATTCCCACCAACAGTGCAAGAGGGCTCCCTTTTCTCCACACCTTCTCCAGGATTTATTGTTTGTAGATTTTTTGATGCTGGCCATTCTGACTGGTGTGAGGTGATACCTCATTGTAGTTTTGATTTGCCTTTCTCTAATGATTAGTGATGTTGAACATCCTTTCATGTGTTTGTTGGCAATCTGTATATCTTCTTTGGAGAAATGTCTGTTTAGCTCTCCTGCCCATTTTTGGATTGGGTTGTTTGTTTTTTTGATATTGAGCTGCATGAGCTGCTTATAAATTTTGGAGATTAATCCTTTGTCTGTTGCTTCATTTGCAAATATCTTCTCCCATTCTGAGAGTTGTCTTTTCGTCTTGTTTATGGTTTCCTTTGCTGTGCAAAAGCTTTTAAGTTTCATTAGGTCCCATTTGTTTATTTTTGTTTTTATTTCTATTTCTCTAGGAGGTGGGTCAAAAGCGATCTTGCTGTGATTTATGTCATAAGAGTGTTTGCCTATGTTTTTCTCTAAGAATTTTATAGTGTCTGGCCTTACATTTAGGTCTTTAATCCATTTTGAGTTTATTTTTGTGTATGGTGTTAAGGAGTGTTCTAATTTCATTCTTTTACATGTAGCTGTCCAGTTTTCCCAGCCCCACTTATTGAAGAGGCTGTCTTTTCTGCATTGTATATTCTTGCCTCTTTTATCAAAGGTAAGGTGACCATATGTGCGTGGGTTTATCTCTGGGTTTTCTATCCTGTTCCATTGATCTGTGTTTCTGTTTTTGTGCCAGTACCATACTGTCTTGATGACAGTAGCTTTGTAGTGTAGTCTGAAGCCAGGGAGCCTGATCCCTCCAGCTCTGTTTTTCTTTCTCAAGATGATTGCTTTGGCTATTTGGGGTCTTTTGTGTTTCCATACAAATTGTGTAATTTTTTGTTCTAGTTCTGTGAAAAATGCCACTGGTAGTTTGATAGGGATTGCATTGAATCTGTAGATTGCTTTGGGTAGTAGAATCATTTTCACAGTGTTGATTCTTCCAATCCAAGAACATGGTATATCTCTCCATCTGTTTGTATCATCTTTAATTTATTTCATCAGTGTCTTATAGTTTTCTGCATACAGATCTTTTGTTTCCTTAGGTAGGTTTATTCCTAGGTATTTTATTATTTTTGCTGCAGTATCCCCTCCCTCTTAAGCCTCCCTCCCACCCTCCCTGTCCCACCCCTCTAGGACAAAGCATCGAGCTGATCTCCCTGTGCTATGCAGCAGCTTCCCACTAGCCATCTGTTTTACATCTGGTAGTGTATATATGTCAATGCTACTTTGGTCGTTAACTCTATTTGAAGTTTCAGTGCAGCAGGCCTGGCCAAGGCCATAACAAGAAATAAAATATTCTTTGGATACCGAGTGAGGTAGACATAGAAAGAAAGAGGAATAGTTTCTCAGGATATTAATGTATGATCTGTAACATGTGAAGAAGGACCACTGAGAAAGTCTTTCTCCATCAGTTTTCAGGAAATGATGGAATAAATATAAGGTAGAAGGAAACATACCATTTCAGGGTGTGTGTGCTCTGATTGAAAGAAGGGGACAGGGTAATACAGTCAATGGAGAGTCAGCTATTGTGCCCCTCCATGGCACTTCCAGAAAAGCACCAGCTAATTGTCCCCTTTAAGTGTCCACTAGGTTAGCACTGCATATGAACGTTAATGCCTTTTGGTTTTTTTTAATTCAAAATGTCTTAGGCTTTCAGCAACCAGTGGCACCTTGCTTTTTCTTTTCACAAGCTCCCTTTTGATTACAAGTATGTACAACATTTATTTATCTACTCCATTCAGATACTTTTGAAACCAGTATATCCTTTTCCCCTTTGCTTTTAAATGAAAAGAAACTAAAATTGAAAAAAATCTTTCGTCTCACTACCTTTCCCTTGAATGTGAAAGCTAGGCTTGAACTGGCTTTTCTGCCACTCGTAACTTCTTGGGGAATTGTTGAGTAGGTTTTCTTAAAAAAAAAAAGGCAAAACTATTTTGCTTTTAGGGAATAAAGAAGGATTAAAAAAAAATACCATTCATCATCAAGTAGATTTCCATTAGCACAGTGATCAGTTTCATTACATGGTATGAATACCTCTATTATGTGCTAGAAGCGCTCATTCTCCTTTCAAAACTATATTGAAAATAGTTTCATGTCAATTTCCATGGTGATAGAAAAGAAGAACACTTGGAACCATAACAAACACATGTATCTGAATTATTGTGAAACACTGAGTTGGTCCCTCTGTGTCAAGAGTTCTCTGGTTTTTGTTATTATTGTTTCATTACCTGAGAAGAAAAAAATGCTTTTTAAAAATGTAGGGCAATTATTGAATTGCATCCTTTTAAATACCTTGCTGGTCAACCTTTTTTTTTTTTTTTTCTTCCAGAAGACGATGTTTCAAAGCAAGCATCCTAATTCTGCTTTTGTAAAAAATTTAATCAACTCTCTTTGGATGGAAAAGAGCTTTATGTAAGGCAGCAATACCTAATATTCCCTTTATATTGCCAGATGCCACCATTTAATTGTTTTTATTGTTTATGAAGCAAAGAAACTTTTGGATAAGTATTATATTGGTATAACTTTCCAGTCTTCTTTTTCTTCTACAATTTGTGCCTCCTTGGTATCACACGTTAAAACTATGCAAGTATGAACCTCTCTGGTGCAGTACTTGTGAGGGATGTGATGAATCTGGTTTGCTTTTTCTGGGTTCCAGAATCAGGCCAACAATTGTCAGTTAGGAGCCTCCCAGCCCAGATAGGTTCCACATCATATTTTGAAGAACTTCAAACATGTTAAGTCAGGACTTCAAAATAGAGGCAGAGAATTGGTTGAACAAGAATGAGCTCACACTGTGGGTTTACTGTATATTTTATCTTATTGAATACAATACACTCAAATAGAATACCTGCACCAGTCAAATTAAATCTCAATTACTCATCGCAAAAGAACTCATGAAGACCCTGAAACCCTTATTCAGATGTTTCTAAGGCCTTTGTTTCCATTCTACTCCTGTTCAGGTCCTCTGCTTTCATTATTCTGTTATTACATCCTTTCTGCCTACAATCCACAGTTTTATCTATTAAAATGGCTTCTTGCTCATATCTGGACTTTTAATAGTATTTGCAGAAATGCATTAATCCCCCTTTCTGCAATGATCTTTTTTACCTATGTGTCTGAGAGTTTTGACTTTGTGCTATACTTCCTTCACACGCTGTCAGTCTTAGTTACTAAGAAAGATCTAGACGTTACCAAATCAAAACTTGGGTCCACTCACCCATGAGCAGTAAAGCCAATCTACTGACACTGGGTTATGGTGAAGGAAAGTACAGCATTCTAAGGTGCCAAGCAAGGAGTCCAGGACAGCTAGTGCTCAAAAAGCTTGAACTCCCTGATGGGTTTCAGCAAAACATTTTTAAAGGCAAGGCAAGGGAGGGTCCGTGATCAGCTCATGCACAATTCTCTGATTGGTTGATGGTGAGGTAAAGTATCAATAAAAAGGTTATAAGTTGTTGGAATTTTCCAGTTTCCAGCCAGATTCCAGAGGACATGTGTTAATTTCTTCCATTCAGTGGGGGTTTTAGCATCTGCAAAGCAACTCAGGAAATGTGCATCAGATACTATTATCTGAGTACTTCAGAGAGGAGCTAAAGCAGAGCATCTTCCCGGGAGGGATCTGTCCTTGGAAGGCTCCATAGGGTCCTGCTCAGTTACGTAGAGCTGGCTTTCTCTCTACTTGGTATCAGCCCTTTCACATCGTAACCAGAGTTACAGAATACCAGAGTTACAGAAGGTGTTTCCTTGTCTTCAAATTTCCTCCAAGTTGGGCATGATTCAGAAATGATTGTAAAATCAGAGAGGGATTATGTTCTTATGGTCACCGCTGGCTCTGAGATCTACTTTCACGTAGTCAGCCTAGGTCATGGATCATTTTGCTGTTTTCAGCATGCTTCCTTGTCTCATGTAAGGGGAATGTGGGTCGAGTTGGAGCTTTCCCTGACTTATACCGAGAGGGAGAGAGAACATAGCACACTTTGTTAAAGACTTAGAAGATGGAAGAAGTTTATGTTTCAGAAATTTGAAAACTTGAAATTGTATGTTAAATATGCTTCTTCAAAGGTCTTTTAACTACCCTGCCCTTGAGATTTTTCCCTAGCCACTCATCATTTATTTTCTATTTCTTCTTTCCTCCTCTTCCATCTCACCTCTCTTCTTCAATTTCCCTAGATTCCTCCCTCCAAATTCTTCTGTCTATTTGGCAGAACAATTTGGTCTTCCCTTTGCTTCTGCTCTCAAATTTAGTTGCAGGATTTCCCAGGCTCACCACAGAGTTCAGGTGACTGTAAGAACCGTCTACTCCATTAACAGTGACACTCAGGCTTGGCAAAGAAATTGAGATTTCATTTTTCAAAAAAATTTATTGGAGTATGGTTGATTTACAATGTTTTGTGGGTTTCAGGTGTACAGCAAAGTGAATCAGTTATACATATACATATATCCACTCTTTTTTAGATTTTTTTCCCATATAGGCCATTACAGAGTATTGAGTAGAGTTCCCTGTGCTGTACAGTAGGTCCTTATTAGTTGTCTATTTTATATATAGTAGTGTGTATGTGTCAATCGCAATCTTCCAAGTTATCCCCCTCCCTTTGAGATTTCATTTTATAGGAATATAGCTCTGACTTTGTATCTAATTTTCATTCAATTATACTGGGTTATAATTTCTTTCTAGTTTACATTGATATGACTAAATCTGCACCATTATGTTCAATTTTTAGTATTTTATTTTGAAAAGGACTTGACTAAACTAGAGTTAGAGGAAGAGAAAGTCCTTAAAAATCGAATATAGGAAATAATGATCATAACTGGGATGTATTTATCTGAAAACGAAACAAAACAAAACACAAAAACAACTGAGTGAATGGGAAAAATTAGTGTATGTATCATTTATTAGAACTATTTCTACAGAAAGTATTTTAATGTTCTACTCCTTTTTTTGTGTGTGTGTGTTTTTTTTTTTTGCGGTACGCGGGCCGCTCACTGTTGTGGCCTCTCCCGTTGCGGAGCACAGGCTCCGGACGCGCAGGCTCAGCGGCCATGGCTCACGGGCCCAGCCGCTCCGCGGCGTGTGGGATCTTCCTGGACCGGGGCACGAACCTGTGTCCCCTGCATCGGCTGGCGGACTCTCAACCACTGTGCCACCAGGGAAGCCCTGTTCTACTCCTTTTTGAAGTGTTTCAAAATGTGACCACATTCACTAACCATATAGTCACGTAAACTCTTTGGTGGCACTTTTGTTACAATTAACTCATAAAGATGTTCTTTCCAAAAAGGTGGCTGTGCATGGAAATAAAATCTTACGGTGAGAACACAGTTGGCTCTCACATCTGTACCACTGCCCTTCCCAACAAAGTTCTAGGAAATTCTTCATTCATAACAGAAACTGTGTGTGACCTTCAAAAGAGTGGACATGAAAAGCTGCCTGTGAACTTTGTGCTCAGCTTTTTAGGACAAGTAGCTGCTGAAGTTCATCCAGAAAGTTTACCATGAATGGGTATGTGACTGAGTCTTCCAGAGTGATGCAGGTTGTGTAATTTGGATTCTCGAGATGGATATTTGATGACATGATCACGGGTCCAATTTCATGATTATCCCAAGAGAAATGCTGATCAGCATCGAATTTATTTTGGGAAAGGGAAGGTAATTAATTCACTGTTTGTGTCTCGGACACCTGCCAGGTCTTCTTTGAGAGGCCAAACTGCCTCAGCCAGCTGTCATGGCCTTCCAAAGCATTTCAAGCCCTGTGTTGGCCATACCAAACTACTGATCATTACCTCTGGCAGAAACTGTACAGGAACAGACAAGGCCTCAGGACAGGCTCGCTCCTGATGACATCTGAGTTTGTGGAAGTGAAGTCTACTTCACTTTGGGGTCACTATTCGAACCCAGGTAACCTTGGAGTCAACTCCAGTGGTAACTATAAACACGGGACTTCTATTTTATTTACCCAAATTTACATCTCTATATTTGTTGGCAAGCTCGTGCCATAATGTGGACAGCAGGCTTAAATAGTTTTGTAAAAATTGATTTCTTTGGACACACACCTCTATTTACTCGTGCCCTTTATACCTCATTAATGATTAACCCTCATTAATGAACTTAATTTGAATATGGTTAGAGAAATTGAGTGGAAATTTCATATTCGTTAAATCTCGTTAAAAACTTTAAATCTCTCTAAAACCAAAGACGATATGGTTTGAAAATAAGACTGCTGTACTCTTTTTAGAGGGCTTTTGAGAAGTGCCTTCATTCATTCAAAAACTAGTCATTGATATCTATCATATATCAGACAATTATCATATATCAGTATCTATCATATATCAGACATTGTAGGAATACAGTGATGAATAAGACAGATGGTTGCTAGGATAGAAGCCAATTGTTTCTGGGTGAGACAGCCAAAAAACAAGTTAAAAGACAGACAAAGAATGTTCAAGTTTAATAAGCGCTGTGAAGGGAACAAACAAGGGACTGAGGGAGAGAAGAACAGAGGTTACTCTAGGGATGTTTTCTAAAGAGGGGCATTTACCCTGAGACCCAAAGGAAAAAGAAGAAGGGGAGACACGTGGTGGGCTGGACCCAAAGGAACTTGAGGGAGATTGAAACACGATGAGGTTAAATAGAAAGACAGAGGTCAAGTCATGCACAGATTTATACATCAAAGCGAGGAGATGGACCATATTCTAATTACAATGGAGAGTACAATAAATGTAGGGTTTTTTTGGTAAAGATATGATCCGATTTTTGTTTTAAAAATGCCATTTTTCTTGTCTGTTTGTCAAAAAGTTTGGAGAGGATAAAAGGAAACAAGAAAAGAAGTAGGGAGACCACTCAAAAGATAGTAGCAGGAATCCAGGAAAGGGAAGGTGTTGAGGTGACTAAACATAGTGACTGTGGGAAATGAACGAAATATTTGGGACGTATTTTGGAGGGAATATGGAAAGAAATGCCTAATCCATTGGACGTAGGGGGCATGGTTTCTGCTGAAATAACATGGTAGAAATTGGAAGAAAGACAAGAAGACTGGACCTTATTTTGCAAAGAGCAGTTTTACCCCAACCAGTCTGTAGACTACAGTTGTGCATATTTATTTCTCAGACACAGAGGATGACACCAGGGCCTATACAGGGAAAAGAATCTGATGGAGAGTGCCTTTCCTGTGGGGACTGGAAAGCAGAGTTTTAGAGGACATTTGCCTTATTTTAGGTGATGACAAAGACTCTCTCCTTGACATAATTTTAGTCAGATTCCTCTGAACCCTCAAAGTCCCAATGTTGGGCTCTGTGTTTGGCGCTTATAGTCTAGTTTTAGCAAGAAGCCTGCTGGGTTAGATTTTTGAAAATTCCCCACCTTGATGTCTTATCCCCTGGCCTGCCTTCAGCGAGAATCCTGTTGAGTTGGTCTAGCGAGAATGCTCCTAGCTTGGATGTTTCCTCTTAATAATTTTCCATCCACTGACCTCCGCCTCCTCCTTGCCTGTGAATCTCCACTGGTCCTTCTAGTCAGCGTTGAGCCTGGTCTCTCCCAGCTTCTGCAGCAAACCCCTTGCACCGGTCCCCCTGGATAAAGTCTGTCTTAACCTCTTGAACAAAGTGCCATGAATATTTATTTTACCAGTAGAGAAAAAACAAATGAAAGAAAGCAGTCAGGGAAGAATAAGAAAGGGTAGCAAGAGCTGATGGATTGGAAAACTGAAGGTGAGTGGATATATTTGAATGGCAGGAGGCAGCCAGCAGAAAGAAACAGTGACCCTGCACCTTGTGGAGAGAGCTAACAGCTCTTGGGACAGAAGTCTCAGCACCTCCTCTTGGCCATCTTCTTCCTACTTCTCAGAAGAAGAAAAGGGAAAGTCTCTTGCTCCAGGGGGCCTTTCCCCGCCATCACTCCCAGCCACCTAGGTTGTTTTCCTGGTAAAGGATATTTCTCTTGTAAATCTTACAAGTCCCCACCGTGACAACAATTTCTTGGAAATGGAAACCTTGTGATGACATTTGTTTACCTGGGGAAGCACCTGAATTTGTGCCTTCTTACAAGAACCTGAAATGGATACGTGCATACCTGGGAGGAAATGAATATAGCTCTACTAGACTAGATGGCATGCTGAGCGCATTATTATTGCCGTTACAATGACACTTCCATTTGAATTACGCTGAAAGCTTTTGATTATTTTTTGTTTGTTTGTTTTTTAATTTATTTTTGGCTGTGTTGGGTCTTTGTTTCTGTGCGAGGGCTTTCTCTAGTTGCGACGAGCAGGGGCCACTCTTCATCGCGGTGCGCGGGCCTCTCACTGTCGCGGCTTTTCTTGTTGCGGAGCACAAGGCTCCAGATGCGCAGGCTCAGTAGCTGTGGCTCACGGGCCCAGTTGCTCCGCGGCATGTGGGATTTTCCCAGACCAGGGCTCGAACCCGCGTCCCCTGCATTGGCAGGCAGATTCTCAACCACTGCGCCACCAGGGAAGCCCAACTTTTGATTATTTTGAATGCATCTTTTCAGCGTCATGTAAAGCAGATCAATCTGAAATGTTCCCCTCCCCCACAACAAATCCCACATGTCTATTAAGGGCTGTATGTAATATAAATCCAGACAACCCAGACCTTGATTAAGTGTGATAGTTTTCATTTCAGATTTAATCTCTCAAGGATTCTGATACTAATCTGAATGCAGGTTTGGCTCAATTTTCAGTGTGTATCTCTTTGAAAGGTGTTAATGCTTGACAGTTTAAAATCCATGCAGGTTATTTTAACATTGTTCCCCGAATCAGATGTTTATGTGTATACTGGCCAATGTTAATTCCTAAAATAGTTTCACTGTTATGTGTTTGTCGTGCTCCTAATGATGCAAAAGAGACTTCTTTAGAAACAAGGGGCTCAGATGAAGCAGTTCCTAGCTGTTCTCTGATATTCTCTTTCCCTTCCTCCAGAATATTCGTGGCAATCTGTCATGAAGAGGACCAAAGTACAGGATATAATTTCAGTATTTTGGGGCTCTTGCATTAGGTTATTTATCTAGAAGTCATAATAAGGGTTAAGAACCTCTCAGTGCCCAAATGGTCTTTGGTATTGGAATTACAGGTACCTCGTTGACAGTAATAATCAAGCTATTTCATCAGACAGACGGCTGAACTCGCACTGGAAGACTTCTTCACAGAATGCCATCCCTCAGCTGTCAGTCAATTCTCCAGGGTTTTGCAGACTTGAATAGAAATAATACCCAGCCAGCATTTATCATCAGGCTCAAAGTACTTATCCAGCATGAGTATTCTTTATCACTGAATCGGGATGAGCCTGTAAAATAATTTGTTAGGGGAAAAAAAGTATCTTTGTCCTTTGGTTCTTGAACAGAAAAGAAAAGGCTTTCTTGAAATCAGTCTGCAGTCAAACTAGCGCCTCCAGGTAAATCAGAAATAGAACTTTTGCAGATGACAAAGGATGGTTAGGTCTCTGAAACAAATGTGTAAAAATGAAAGTTTTCGTTCAAGGATCTATTTTTCAGTTTCAGAACTCGGAGCAAATGACAGTAGTGATATTGAAAACTTTTCCAGATGCTGACACCCTCAGGTCTTCCTCGTAGATTTATCCGTTAATGGTAAACAGCTCTAAAACACAGAACACACTCTCCAAACAACCAAAAACTTCTCTCACAAGGAATATGAAAACAGAAATTTGATGATGATAAAATTAGAAGCAGGTACAGAGAGAATTTGGGAAAATCCAAATATGCTTCTAGTCTGCTTATAACACCTCTTTCTCAGGCATTTTTCACAGGAAAATTTTAGTTCTACCTTGAACAAAGCTGGCCTTTTCACTTCATAATTTATCTTCTCTACTTGATTTCTCTTCTGTATTTGTACTACGTCTATACTTCGATTTCTTTTCTGTACTCTGGCTTGATGGCTTTTAACACAATCAGCTGAATAGCTGTGTGTGTGTGTGTGTGTGTGTGGGTATTCAGGTGTGTGTAAAGAGGTGAAAGCGTATCGTATCTTTTAAGCAGCACTATTAATGTGATCACGTATAACAGGAGTCCACTGGCTCTAGGAAATTAAGCAGTGGTGGCAGTTGTTCTCAAAGAACACCCATGTTGACTTTCTTCTCGAATTCTAAAAGCAAACATAGAATAACATCTTGTGCATGCTGTGTTCGAAAATTCTTCCACACCGGCTGAGTTGCAATTTATTTTTTCTGCCGGCTGAGTTGCCCTCACTATTGTATGTGTTAGAGTCTGCCTGAGCCGAAAGTCTAACATCCCTCCTCATTCCTATTGTTTACTTATAGAGATCTTCCAAAAAGAGATGCAGTTTGCATTCGTGAGTGGCAAAAATAAATTAATTAGGTGCTTGGGGAAATAATTGTGGAAATATACTTCAAGGATTCCGTACATGGCTATAAAAGTAAGACAACTTAGCTACTACTGGGTTTGGATCTATAAGCAGTACCCAGTCACAGGACTCATTTCTAAGGAAAAATTGTAAATAAATAATTTTAAACTTTAAAACTGTGATCATCTTACACACTTATATGGTGTTTGAAGGTGTGTGAAATCCTTTACCGCAATCAGGGATTTTCCAATGTTCCTAACTTAGCAGCAGAAAAAAAGTAAATTTGAATCCTTGGGTAATTCAGGGTATAGTCTGTTACTCCCTGACCCAAGCATGAAATTTCTCTGAATTCCTGTAGTTTCTCATAAATATTCATGAGCATTTTGCACTGTATACATGTAATAGACATGGTTATTTCAACACGAAATTAATGTCTCCCATCTCCTTGAATAAAATGATGCTGAAAAATTTACCAGCTTTATTCTGTGGCCTCCAGTAGGTGTGGGGCTTCTGTCAGTAGCATCGGGGTGTCACTCAGGTTAAGAGGCTTGCAGCAATTAGGCTGGCTTGTCACGACAGCCCCGCAGCGTATTCTAGGAAGGTAGCTCTTGTTACCTTTAGTTTACAAAGGCAGGAACTGAGGCTCAGAAATTTTAAGCAACCTGATACAGGTAAGCTGTGATCTCCCAATGATTCCAAGCCCCACTGCTCCCTTAATGCCACTGAGCTGTCTGAATAAATAAACTTCTATCCTCGGTGCTGTCTATGGAACCCAAAATAAAACCCCTTCTGTCATCACCTCTCTGCTTCCCCACCCCCTCACCTTAGCCCAAGAACTTTAGAGACATGTTATATTAGGCTAATATTTTTCAGCGGGACTGGGTTTGCTATAAATAAACTCTGAAAAATGTCACCGACAATTGCTAATTTTCTGGGTGAGATGCACGGATAAAAGGAAACAGGCAAACGCGGGCCTTTGCTTTCCAAGTTCATTCACTTTCTAAGTCACTCACTCACGCACTCTGCAGTCTGGCGCACATTCTCTAAAACTGTAGGCACCATGTTCTAAGCGCTGTGCTATGAGAATTATGTGCCATCCATAGACAAATCACAACCACATTTTGTTTTTCTTTTTTCTTAGTTTACTTATGTCTCTTTCATAGATCACTGAGTGGGATAGAGAACTAAATATAGAAGATTAGATATGGTACAGAGAGCTCTTTCGTTGAGTTATGCTCAGGGTTTTATGAGAACACAGAGGTGATATATCAAAATGAGAACCTTCAGTCAGGGAAGACTTATGGGGGAGGTGGCAAGTGAGCTGAAATTTGAAGGATGAGTAGGAGTCTGATAAACTAACCATGGGTGTAGAGCATGACGGGGTCAGGGGGGCAAACTGGTTTCCTTGCGTTGTTACTTCTGATCCCATGATGAAGTTGAACAAAAGAATGAGTTGAGGTGAATATAGAGACCTGGTCCGGCCTCTGTTAAAAAGAGCTTCCAAATCGACCTGTAATGTCTGCCAGGGCATGAAGAGAATGCCAGGTGTTCCCCACATTAGCACTATTCTCAACGGACTGTTGGAAGAGAAACAAATAGAAAAATTCAGGTTTAATTATTGTGACTTGTGTTAAGCATGGAAAGAAGTAAAGCTGACAAATTACAACATTGGAAATATACAGCAGAATTAATGGCAGAAAGTTATACATTTGCCCATCTCTTTTGTGTATTCTTATCTCTTTTCATTTAGTGGAAGAAAGATGTAATTTTATTTTTCCTGGAAGATTATAAAAATGTTATTGTTCTTACTTGCACATTTATGTATCTATTTGCTGCCTTGGTCACAATGCCATTTTCTTATTTATATGAAGTATTTTGAGAAAGGTGAAATACAGGCAGACTGTGATCTATTTGTTAATGTATTATACATAAGGATGGTTTGAATCTATTTTATCTAAACCTGTGCCATCTATTCAACTCTGAGTTTGCGTAAAATACATATTTCTATTGCCCTTAGAATACATGACATTTTATCAAAAGTGACCTATGTGCTCCTGTATGTTTCTCCTGCAATGATACCTCCTGGGTTTCCTGTAACAAAGAACTTCAAGCTTCTGAGGAGAAGTTAATGTTCTTTCTTTTGAAGACTGTGAGTCTGTGAGATCACACACTAAATAACTGAAACTTGAAACATCATAAATGTATTTTCAAAACTCAGGCATTCTCTGAGACATGAAATGAATTTCATGCCCATCAGCTTCCTGGAGCCTTGTCACAATAGATAAGGCCAAATCGAAGGATGCAGCATTACTTCTTGTGGGCTAGTGAGCGGCAGAGTTAATAACTGAATCATAATTTCACTCCAGGACATAGAAGCTGCTACATCCTGTCTCCTTTTGATCACTTTATCCATAATAGCAAAAATAGAAATATTTTAAATCAGACCAAATGATGAAGATATCTATATATGCTCTCCTATAATTTGACTTAAACACTTATTCAAAATCCTTTCCTCTGGTGGGCTTCTCAGATTAATCCCACCATCTGATTACTTAATATTTCATTTATGTAGTACGTTGATTGTGTTAATGATCCCAATTCTTCATACCCTCACACCCTCCCCATATCCACATGCTCTGCAATGTGCCTTAGTGGTCCTCAGCATTCAGGGAGTCTGTTTCCCCAAGCCTTCATTCTGAGTTGGGCCATGTGATTTGATTTGGCCCCTGCATGTTCAACAGTTGTGATGCAAGTAGGAGCTTGTAAAAGTGCATGCCATTTCCATCTCCTCTTTCTTCCTCTGATTTTGCCATGAGAACAGGCCTAGGCTAGCCTACTGGAAGAGAGACATGTGTCCCTACTCCCCCAGCTGCCAGCCAACCAACCACCAGACATCATTATTGTGACAATAAATCACAGATGACCACAGATGCATGACCAACCCTGCCAAGCCCAGCCCACATCTGCCGAGCACTGTAGACTCATGAGTTGAGTACATGTTTATTATCTGATGACACCAAGATCTTGTGCTTGGTACATAGCTGTGTTGTGACCATACATACTGATAACAATTTCTGTTGTTTCTTTATATGTATATTATGCTTTCTAATTTATAGCATAAATACATTTATATTATGCTTTTGTTGCATGTACTAAACTTATTCCATTATTCTCCCCTGTCCTCACCAGCTTTATTTAAAGAACTTTCTCTCTGAGACCCTAGAAAAGGCTACCGCATGGCCCTCCACTCCCTTCTGCCAAAATAACTATTTGGATTAAGATTGTGTACCTGTTTCAAGGACATACAAGCTGGCTGGCTGGCAGCTAACCAGATTCAATATCTATCTGAAGAAAGGAATTTGAATTGAGGTAGTTGGGATGCTCGCTGAAGCTGATCCAGCGTCAGAGAGGTTAGGGATGGTATCCATAGTGGACCATGTGCATAGTTAGTTCATCGTTAGATCAAGCAGGTTGCAAAAGAGAACCCAATATGCTGAAGGAAGCAGAGATGAGAGAGCTTGGAGCTACTGAAAGACAGCAAAGGCAACCTTGCTCCTTGTGGCTCTCTGGTCCCCAGCTCTGGTATTCATGGGCTCTACCTCTGATTCTAAGACATTCCCTTTCACTTACCATAATCAGCCAGACTTCACCCTCTCTACTTCTTTTTAAATTAATGTTATTTTTTGGAACAGCTTCAGGTGTACAGAAAAATTGCAAAGGCACTACAGAGGGTTCCTGTAAATCCTGCACCCAATTATTCCCATTATTAACATCTTACATTAATGTGGTAGATTTGTTAAAATGAGTCAGCCAACACTGATGCAGTACTACTTTATTCAGGTTTCCTTAGTTTTTCACCCAATATTCTTTTTTTCTGCTCCAGGATCCCATCTAGGATGTCATATTATGAATATTTGGTCATCAAGTCTCTTTAGGCTCCTCTTGGCTGTGACACCTTCTCAGATTTTCCTTTTTTGGATGACCTTAAAAATTTTGAGGAGTACTGGTCAGATATTTGGTAGGATGTGTCCTAATTGGGATTTGTCTGGTTTTTTTTCATGATTACACTAGAGTCATGTGTTTTTCAGAGGAGGACCATAAAGTGCCATTCTCATCACATCACATCAAGTGTACATCTGTCAACATGACTCATCGTTGATGATGCTGACCTTGATCACTTGGGTGAGGTAGTGTTTGTCAGGTTTCTCTACTGTAAAGTTACTCTTTTTCTGCTCTTTTCATACTGTATTATTTAGAAGGAAGTCACTGTGCACAGCTCACATCTAAGGAGTGGGGAGTTATTCTCTCTCTCCTTGAGGGCAGAGTATCTATATATATTATTTGGAATTCCTCTGCATGGGAAACTTGTCTATTCTCTCCCAAGTATTTATGAAATCATTGGAGAGTCATGAATACTTATTTTATGTTTTAGGATATAATCCAATACTATGCTATATACTATACTGCTGAGGTTGTTTCCTTTGGCCAGTGGAAGCTTTTCACTGGGTTTTTGGTTTGAGCACTTCCTTCCTTTCTGGCAGCACTAGATGCTCTCTGTGCCACTTCTTATTAAAGCTGAATTTAGTAGGTTTCTATTGCTTGCATTCAACAAGCTCGATTGGAACGTAGATTTACTTAGGTTCAGTTTAATGTCCTTGCTATGAACCTATTGTCTTTCATCTACTCATACTCCATTCATTGTGTATGTGGGCATTTGTTAACTGCGTGAATGTTTGCATGTGGGTTTATTGGGTAGAGAGGCTGGCAGGAGGGAGAGGGTCACGGTGAAACAGAGGAATAAAAACAAGAGTTAGGAAAGAGTGACTTCTAGAATACCCAAGAGAAAAGTCAGTGAAGGACCAAGCTCTTCTTGCTCTGTGCTACTTGCTTGCCAAAAAATATAGATGTATCTTGCCACGGATTTCTAGGACTACTTATACTTCATGCTAATTATAGCTTCATAACCACCCATATTTATATTTTAACTTCTTTATTAATAGCATGGAAAAATGAAATCATACTAAAATATGTCAAAATACCAATAGGATGTTATCGCTTAGAATACGTGGAACAGAAACTATTTCAGAAGCATTTGTTTCACAGTGAGCCCAGAGGGAGAGAATTCACATATAAGAATAAAAATGGATATTATTGTTCTGGTACTCCACTAAATGCTTTACTGAAGTACTAATTTTAATACTCAGAACAGAGTGACATCATCCAGCTGGCGATGTCATTCTCAGGTCATTCTCAACTTCATTCCCCCTCATAAGAAGAACAATTAGCAACTCTTCATAGACAAAACACCTTGGGAAAATCCCAGAACCTAGGGGGGAGGCTGAAGCACACCCTTGGACCACAGAGAATGAGAAGGACCATATTAGAAGGGTTACAAGGGAGGTTTCATGTTGACCCCATCACACTGCCCCCAGGCAAGTAGTACCAAGGGGGCACCTCAGGGCCTATGGTCTCTCCAGTGGGAAAAGAGAAGCCAAGGTGGACATCCAGCTTCTGCAGTGTTTCCTTGAGGCCCACTTGGGTCTTGCCTCATGGGAATCAATGGAGAATCTACTAGACTCAACCACTGGGGATCAGATAGAGATGAAGAAAGGGGGAGGGGCAGGGCTTTCAGTAACCAGAGTTAAGATCTGGGCAGACTGCATTCCTGCTTGCAGCTGTGCCTCCACTGATATCCCAGCCAGTGGCTCTGCCCATCTTCAGAGCCAAGCCGATGGCCTGACTTAGTCAGGGAGCTGGGTTGACAGTTCTGCCTAATTTGGGTTCCCATCCAACAGGCCATGTTGACCATGGAGCCCATTCTATGGCCCATCTGGGCAAGGAAGCAGGCTCAAAGCCTGGCTTAACTTTTGAATCTAACCTCTAGCCCTGCCCCACCAGAGGCAAGGCCATAGATACCTAGCAGCCAAGGAGCACATGCTACAGCCAGCCTGGACTGGTGAGAAAGATCGCAGATGTTATCTGGAGAAGTAGACACTGCCAAGATGTCCCAGATATATTTCTGAGTAATAAGTGCTGTTTTATATATGTTTTGCAGTTTCCTGTCCCCAGTAGAACAAACCCACACAGACCCCACATACAGTAAAAAACCAGTTTCAAAATGTACACAACATGTCTTGATCATTTACAAGTTTTAATTAACTGAGGTGTGGACCAGGTAATCATTTGTATGGCCTTTCCATTGCTGTCTCTTCTGGTGAAAGAGAGAAAATTAGGACTAAAAAAATAGGGAAAAGAATGATCAAATTTGAAGGTAGAGAATTATCCTAAATGTTATAGAGCAATTTTGGCTAATCTGGCTAGAACATAACTCTTCCATCTCAGGTCAGTCGCCTTTTCTCTATAATACTTATTCTCCAATAGAAGTATTTGAGAAGCTGGTTACAATTACTGGTGCTAGAACTCTCTTTTCGATTCCATGGTTTCAGGATAATTATGGATATCTATCTGAGCCACAAAATTGCAGAATAATTTACTTATTTCATAATGTTTAACATATGACATCTATCCCATCCCAAATACAAAACCCTCCCAATCTCCTTTCAATTCTGTCACCCTGATAATTTATATTTCAAAATGAACAGCCACAGTATTTAACAAAAATGACTGCATGGGAGTCTTCTAGGATTAATCTACGTGGGGAATGAGAGAAAATTCAATCTCTAGTTGCCTTGTGTTAGAAGTGGATAGGAACGAAGAAAATTCTCATTTTATAATGTGAACAAAGTTGGGCTGTGTACCTATGTTATGTCTTGGTTTATTGACATGTAAACTTGACTCTTAAATTCTTATCCATGGATAATGTAGCGTCTTATATTATAAAGTTTAAGTGAGAGTAACATTGCTAACGATTCAATAATGAATTAAGTGACATGGCTATGTTCTCTATGCTCTGACCTTGGTAGGAGAACTTCCCATATATACTACCAAAGATAGTGGTTAAACTAGCTAAAAGTGCATGGAGTTATCTGTATCACTGGGATTTAACTAAAGAATATGTTAGTAAAAATCATGTAAAAATTATCATGTACTAATTGAGAGATCATGACAGATGAAGTGTTCAATCTTTGGTGTAAATTTTGATCTTAAAAAGAATGCAGTTGAGAGAAATCTCCTGGACAAAATAAAAGCCCAGAATTTATACCATTATATCTTCTATGTAGGAGAAAATGCAAGTTCCTTGGGAAAAAACTCTGTCTTACATTCTTTGCACCAAGGACAGGATTGACAAGGAGTCATAGCTCAATAAATATGTGCTGAATGAATGAAAGCACATATCTGGCTTATTTTTTCTCTCTTCTTTTATCAAATTTTGTATTTCCTAGTTAATTTTATTCAGTTCTTTTTTTCAGTCTACTTTATTTGGTGTCAGCAAAGCAGCAATGAAGAGAAGCTCAACTTGAGTCTATTTGTATTCATTATCCCAAAACAGAAAAATAATTTCAAAGAACTGAATAAAGTTGGGAAATACTTGTTAGATAACCTATTAGATAACTAGTTAGATAACTAACTGGATACAATACACTGTATTATAACAATCAAAATGGTGACGGCCCTTCCCTCACCTGCACTACTTTGTACCCCTCTCAGAATCTCTGACTCTTAAAGTTCTTCTCCGGTTTCAGAGTCCCATTTGTCTCTCACCTAAGGTCTGACTCCTCATAAGATTCTTGCTTTTCCTAACCTTTACAAGAACACATCAAAACAATCAAATAATATGGTATCAGAGGTCAACTGCTTCTAAGAAATCGAATACTTTACTGCAGCTGAGGAACAGCAGACATTTGGTAACTCCTCAGCCGGTAATCATTTATTAGCAACATAAATGGTTAGTTATCAAACAAGTAGAAAAAGTAAGAAGAGAAAACTTTAAGCTTCTTTATGTGGGAGTGGTCAGAGAAAATAATGTGTTGGTTCTCTTGCTCAAGTTAGCCTTCTTTTCCTTTTTCATCTGTCCCTCTTCTGATCTCTTCTCCTTCAAAGATGGTCCAGTACAAAATTATGAAGGAAGAAATACTTTACTCTTGTGCCATGCCATTACTTCCCTTGTTGCCTTTCTCCTTGCCTGACTCTGTCCCCCAGAGCCAAGGTTCCATTTTAGAAGGGACTTAATAGCAAATGGAATCCCAAAGAAAGTTAATACCTTCCCCTTGTTAGCTGATTCAACAGCTAAATCTATGCAGAAATAACATTTATGTTAATATAGAATCACAGTTTCTATCATAAGTGTAGTATCCTAATTTGTGTTTTGTTGTGTTTAAATCTTGGAAAAGATAAACACTGACCAATCCCCAGTCTCTTTTGGTGGCTCCTTTTCCTATCCCTGACTCTGAGAGTTAGAATAACCCAGGGATCTGCTCTTGATCTTTTATTTTTGTTTTTCTTCTTTATCTTGTCTCACTACCATCAGCCCTGTGCAATAGAATTTTCCATGATGATGAAAACACTGTGTGCTGTCCAGTACGGTAGCCTCTAGTCACATGTGGCCATTGAGAACTAGAAATGTGACTAATATGCTTAAGAAGTTGAAGGTTTAATTTTATTTAATTTTAGTTCATTTTATTCTATAGCCATATGTAGCTAGTGGCTACCATATTAGACAGTGCAGCAGGATGGTTTCATCTAGTCCCATGGCTTTGAAAACCACCTTTATGCTGATTTTATACCCACATTTTATCTCAAATATTGCCACTTCTTATCAGCATCATCTTGGTTACCATAGTCCAAGCAACCGTAGCTGCTTTCAGCATAGCATCCTAACTGGTCTTCCTGCTGCCATCTTGCCTTTCCTACAATATATTCTCCATATAGTTGCCAGAGGGATCACTTAAAACATGGATCATAGATATCGTATCACACTCAGAATCCTTGTATTGATTTTACATTGATACTGTAAAAATTACCACAATCTTAGCGCCTTAAAACAATACAAATTTATTATCTTTTCTGAAAGTCAGAACTCTGACACAAGTCTCACAAGGTTATGATCTAAGTGCTGGTAGGGCTGCATTACTCTCTGGAAGTCCCCTTTTCCATTTAAGGTACCATATTCCCAGGTTCTGGAGATTAGGACGTAAACTTCTTGGGGAGGATGTTTACGTTTATGTTATGTTATTTTGTTTCCTTCAGCCCATCACTTCCATGGTCTAAACACTTCATGATCTGGTCCTTCTCTATCTCTTTGAGTTCTTTTTCTACAAAGCTCCCCTGCTCTTAGTTCATTTTTACTGCTCCACAATACTGTAATACTCAATATTCCCTTCTCAGAGCCTTTCCGCTAGGTTTGTCCTTCTCCAGAGTTTCCCTGAAACTTTCCATGTCTTATCAGGGATCTATTCAACTGTCACTTCCTTGGAGACACATTCACTAGCCATCTTGACTAAAAAAACAGGACAAACAAATAAATTATTGTCACCCAGATCAAGCTATAAAGACTTAACTTCTATTATTTTTTTCATAGGACTTATTATTCTCTGAAATTATGTTAAGGAGCAATTTTTGTTTTTATACATTATTTATCTCACCTAGTAAGATGTAAGCTGTGGAAAAACAGAAATCTTATCTTCCAGCTCATTATTGGAATTCCTAGTACCTGGAACAGTGTAGACACTCAGTAAATATTTGTTGAATAAATAGATAATTGAAGAGTGTTAATACTTAATGTGTTCATAATAATGGAAGTTGATTTGGTAATTCTGATCATATTCAACAAACGCTGACAAAGATTTAATGGTATTTTGTAAAAAGAAATGTTCACCCATGGAAAACATAGATCCATTTTGACCATTATCAAACTGAATTCTTAAGCTAGGTTAACTCCATTGATATAATTTAGAGAAAAAATATAATCTCATGACTTCCCTTGAAGGCAGAAACTATATTTGCTTACTTTACCATGCTCTAATAAATTATATCTTATGAGAACAAAATAATTCTAACGAAAGCAAATGGGGCAAACACTTGCATTACATATTAAAATTAAATTTATCCTTATTTTCAAGAGTAAATTTAACATCCATTTCACTGATGAAAATTGTATAGTAGATCAATGCAGAAGTCCCCAAATCCTCATTAAGACCTGTACATGGAGTAACGCACTAATTGTTACCATGACAATTTACAAAGCCTGTAATCGGCAGGCAAAGTCTGACTTCTCTCTATTAAATATTTATAAAGAGTAATAAGGTGTTTTCATACCTCCACAAATTTATGTGTCTACCAAATATTCCATATTCTGGATTACATACTATAAAGTTAAAACAGTTAAAATTTAAATTAAGCATGGAATAATTGTCTGTTACTGGGCATTGACATACAAGAGCCTTTACTAGATTGTACTCAGTAGTCTTGAATAGATCTATTTTAGTGATTGCTTCCCTTGACCTGCTTGATAACTTCTGGTCAGAGCTGCAAATATTCTTCAAGGATTAGAAAGTCAGTTATGAACACTGTATCAGATTCATGCAGTTTATTCCATATATAATCAGAAGTGTGAGTCGGTGTGGAAGGAAAAGCCAGGAGAAATTGGCAGTGGGAGATCCTGGTGTTCATTTCTGAAATGGAAATAGAAATAATGATTATTTCATAAAAACCCAAAAAGGTAGCAGTCAATTAAATAAAAAAATGAAGTATTGCCATCAATACCTCTTATCTGTTCATCTTCGCCTGTTTTCTTTACTTTTATTGAAGTTCAGGTTGGCACATGAACTTGCTGATAGTATGGTCACTATCTTGAGTGACCACACAAGTGTCCTATTTGCTCTTGACACACGTGGTTTATGCTGGTTGTCCCAATGTAATTATTTATTAGCACTTCCTTTAACTCTAAAAGATGTCCTCTTTTGGATGATAAATTATATACTCACCCTAACACTTGCTCACCTGCATTACAAAAGAATACCAACTAAATAATGTTGCCAAGAAAAAAGACTTTTAAATAATTACCAGTGTAAAAATATAACAATACAGCTTATATTCCATGAAATTGTAATCAACTTATCAATTGGCTTGAAATGTTAGTGGATTTAGCAAATATGGAAGTTAAGCTCTGGATTTATTTACTTAGAGAATATTTGTGGTAAATTTCCATGTGCCATGTTGGTGTGTTATCATTTACATAAACACACAAAGACACTCACACATTTGTAAATAAGATTACAGAAGGAAGATCCAAGCTATTTATATGCTGGGGATTCAGGCATGCCCATGCTTATCTAGAAATATGGTAGGACAGGTCTGCCTCTGGAGTAACTGCCATTTTCGTGACGAACAGAGAAAAGTTTATGAGCCTAATAAAAATGTGAAACCAGATAAAAATGCGAAGGCTCATAAACTTTGTCAAAAGAGAATGGATCCACTCAGTGTGATTTACATGTTGGCATAAGTATGAATATATGTGTCTTCCTACACATCTGACTCTAATGCAATTAAGGGTGGAGAGTGACCAGGTAATAATTTAATTTCCTTCCTCCCTCCCTCCCTCCCTCCCTCCCTCCCTCCCTCCCTCCCTCCCTTCCTTCCTTTCTTCCCTCCTTCCTTCCTGCCTATACCTATTTGATCCATGTGTAAATATAAAATAGTATAAACTTGACAATTGATCAAACCTTCCATATTGTTCCTACCCAGAAGTCACACCCTCATCAAAATACATAGAACTTCTCACATACACCTCAAACTTGTAAATTAATCCTATACGCAGTTATGATAAGCTTGTATTTTACCTTGGCAATAACGTATGTAGTATATGTGTATACAACTTCCATACACTTAAGTCTAGTTTCAAAAATAGCGTGTAAGGTTCTTTCAATCAAGGGTCATGTTTTATACTCCACGCTAGCACAAAAAGCGATCAGTGGGTATTTGTTGATTAAATTTCATTAGTGTTGGTACACTATAAGGAATTATGAATCAAAGTCAGAACACTTGGGTGTTCAATTATGATCCTTGGTTAAATCAATCCTTTTGGTCTACTTCTTTGTGTATATGATAGTGCATAATTTAACAATGAAAGAAGGCAGACAAAGTTGAAAAGAAACTTGTAAGACCGCTTATAAGCCTTGCTGGCTTTCTCCCTTGAGTCTCACTCCATGAAGGGATTCAGTGCCCCACAGCAGAGACAGGAGACCCATTCTCCTATCGCTAATATGGCAGATCCAGGTGCTCTAATATAATCTTACAGGCAGCATGTGAAGAAGGGCTGCAGTGCTATAGCAGCCTTGCACAAGATAATAGACTCCCTCCTCTTTAATATAGGAGGGAATACATTCATTCCCAAGTTGTCATTTAAACTATGTTGGCCCAGAAGCTCAATCTTATAGACACAGCCAAAGTTTTAAACACAGTTTGCAAACAAGTAAAGTGTTTACTAACCATGTAAGGTAAGGCTGGATCAGAAGGACACACAGCCCAACACAGAGGAAAAACATTGAGACAAACAGCACACTCCTGGATCAACTTATGGATCTAGTGCTTCTTTCAGTGTGAGAACGGCATGACATTATAGTCACATAAGGGACACAGACCACAAGGTGAAATGACACTCTGCTGGCCACACCTTGTCTGCCTTTGATAACTGTTTCTGCTTTCATTGGCTACGGGGTGGTTCGGTCCTCTGTGGAACACAGTTTTATTATGAATTCTCCTACTTACAGGGATATTAGATAATATGTCATAGCTTTTAGGTTTGTCTATGTCATGGAATTATTGTTTGCAGCCATTTGGACAGTCCTTATCTAAGGAATATATAAGTTCAGCACGCCCATATTGGCTGGCTAAAGTGGGAGAAAATGGTTTATTCAGTTTAGAGGAGGCTGGCTCTTGCTGGTAATATCAATGTATATGTACCTGCAGGCTACAAATGGAAGTGGGTGCCCAGGAGGAAAGTAACTGGCAAGTCTGAAAAAGCCATGGATCAGAGCCAGATGGATTCTTTAGGATTTGGTTAAGTGTGGTATCCAGGCATCAGTCAGCAATAACAATATTGGGATTTATAAAGATTTGTGTAGCTTCATAAGTATTTTCACATACACTTTCTTATGAAATTCAGACACAGCTCTCTAAGGGGTGTGCTCTTATCCCCGTTTTACTAATGAAGAAGCGGGTTAACATAGCCAATGGTCCTACCTCTGCTACTAACCGGCTTGAGCAATAACCTAACCTGCCAGTGTCTCAGGCTCTCTAGAGGTAAAATGGGGATAGCAGTAACGATACTTAGCTCATATTGATGCTGCGAAAAATAAATGAGTTAATGCATGTCAAGTGCTAAGAATAGCATGTGACATTCAGTAAGCCTCAACAAATATTAGCTAAAGATCGTGCCGATTGTATGAGGAAGGACCAGGATTGAAATGTGGGTCCTCTGACATCAGATCCAATGAAAGCCCCACTGTGGTGCAACTGTGCTTTGAGGAGAAGGGTCGGAAATGGAACCAGAGGCCCTGGTGTGTGTCTACAGGGGAGGGAGGCAGACAAGCGAAGTTCAAGCTCAAGGCCTAAGCAATAAGGACCAGGTTGTCACCACAGGATATGACTTGAGGGAGAGGATCTGCTCTTAAGTCACCCTCTTCCCTGGGAATTTGACCTGCTGCCTTTTAGGGCTGGGACTATCTCCCAAGAACAATTAGCCTGAGATCTGCAGGCACAAGTGAGAGGTGGAAACTGGGCTGTTCACAACATCGTGCCACTAGTTTGGATGTCACATCAACTCAGAGAATGGAGAACCCAGTGATTTTTCCTGATTCTTGGTGACAGGGCAGTAGCAAAAAACTGCTTTTAGATTGTGCCCTAGAAATTTTGTGGCATATTAAAGAGGAGGGTTGGAAACTATGAGTCAAATTCATAGTGTGATTGGACAATTTTTGGAAAAAATCAGTATGCTCTCTAGTTATTAATCTCATAAATCCTGGTTTATTTAGCCCTCATAGCCTATTGTCTCTAATAGGGGAAATTAAATTTGGATAAAAAGAAGGACGTACTTAATGAATATAAGTTTCTAAATTGTACTCTGCTGAAAGTTACTAGAATTTAATAGCTCTGTGATTTTCAGCCAGAGAGTTAAATCTCTGAGTCTCCTATCCATCATTGGAAAGGGATTCCTATTTTAGAGAGTTGTTATAAAAATCAAATAGGAAAATGGTTGTGAAAATACTTTGAAAACCGTATGATGTATGATGATTAACTACCAATTTAACATAAGCTTGTCTTCCTGTTTCTTTTTTAGTTGTCTAGTCCCAAACTTTTCAAACTCATTGGCTGAAAATGATGGTGAATTCCCAGTCCAACTAGTGATATGAACAGAGCTGCTGGAAATGTACACTATTTCCAATTTATAGATTACATCAACATGTGAAGGTGTGGGAGGGCTAAGGGCAGAATGACGAGACAGGAGGGTATTGTACAAAGGCCACTTTAGGGGAAAGGGATCCTCTATAACCAAGATGATAAGGATGTCAGGATTTGGGAGGAGGAGCTGCATTTGTGAAGAGGAAATGAGTTCAGTCTTAGCCGTGTTCAAAGCCTTGAAGCAGAAACCCAGAGTCACCCCTGATTTATTCATCTCTACTACCATTTCAAGTCATTTGCCAAGCCCTGAATAGTCATCCTTTTCAATATCTGGCAAAAATCATCTCCCCCTCATTTTTGCTGCCAAGACCCTCATCATTTCTAGGCTGACGACTGCCGTAGCCTCCTCACTGGCCTGTCTGCCTTCACTCTCATTCCTTTTCATTTCCTCAGCTATGCTATTGGCATCGAAGTTGCAAAGTATAAAAAAAATATACTCTTCCTCACTCAACGCACATATCACAAGCATTCTGAGCCCATTGATCTCCCCTTGTTTAGACGCAGTGAGCCAAAGGTTTTACTTTGGGAGGCAACTGCTATATGCTGAGCAAAGTTGCTTCTTCTGTTCAAATTTTACATGAAAACTCTAGTGTGCCTTGTAATGCCTCTCAAGGGCACATAAAGAAAGTAAATGGTTATTTTGAAATTGTTGCAAAGCCTTCAGGGAAGTGATGTTTGGATGCTGGGAAATGTATAAATAAGATTTACTGAGTGATCAGCTCTTGGTCTAAGTAAAGTTGAACAGATGTTCATGAAAAGTTCATATAAACTGCAGATAACAAAGCTTAAATTTGGCTGAAATAGTTTTAAAAGTTCTACTGAGGAAAAAACACATGGAACATTCTGGAAAATTCTAGGATGAGTAAAGGCATTGTCAAATGCCCCAACAATAGCCATATATGTATTGTGAATAGTTGCAGAGAGAGCACAGTAATTACACTTTGATTGTGAAATGAAGATGAAATCAGTCGAAGTTTCCTGAAGGGTTATGTCACTTGCAGTGAAGACAGCACTTAAAATTCTACCAGTTGGCAATTTCATAGACTCCTAGAGTGCCTAATACCTTCGATTTTATTTAAATGCGTGGACCCTTTATAAAGTGAATTGTCTTGATTTCTTCCTATGATTTATGAAATCCAGCAGTCTTCAATGGTAAAATTATGAACAAATAAGGCTGTTGAAGGTCATTTCAATCACTGTCTTGTACACTATGCCCGTATGTCTTAACCTTTGAGCATTAAACCATTGGCTGAGCATCACAATTTTGAAGGTCATTAACTGTGATGGATCTATGAAATTCAATAAGATTGAGGGAATGAAAGGTAAAAGCTATCAGTAACTGTACAGTGCTCTATATGTAGTTATTAGATAATTAAAAGTAAAAGCTCACACAAGCATATGTATAAGTAATACATATTACATATAATATACGTGTGTTTGTGCACACACGCACACCGAGAGAGAAAGACGGAGAGGAGAGAGAAAATACAACTATGTTAATATTACTGAAGGAAGGGAAAAGTCAGAAAATTGATGTGGTGCTTTTTTAGTGGAAATATGTGGTATGCTGATAGGAGAGCAGGAGTTAGGGTAGGATTTAGTTGAAATCAGGATAATGGTCACTTTATTTCCTCTGGGCTCCTCCAGTCTTCCTTCTAGGCTCTTGGAAATTATATTCCCTGTGTAGGAATGCTAAACACAAGTTGGTCAACCAAGAAGCTTTTGGTCTTAGATAAATTACTTTAATTCTGTGTCATTTATTTCACCAAATTTGCAGTCTCATGTAATAGATACATCAGAGCAGTAGAGTTAGGAGTTGTTCCTTTTTCAGAGGTGTGGAGATTTATGGAACCCTATCCATGGAAAATACATCACCCCCATTGCATACATAGAGCAATTAGCACATGGCATTTTTGTTAGTTGTGTATTCCGTGTCTGCTCTGACTTGCTGTGAGCTCTTTGAGAGCAAGAACTGCCTGATTTATCTTTATAATTTCAACGGTAATGATGCTCAGTAAACGATAATAGAATTCAAAGAAGTATAGATTTTATCAAAAAGGAGTACAAATTTAGTGCAATAAGTTCAAAAGCAGATTTTTATGCAGAGCTATTAGCAAACCAATAACAAATATTTTTTAAGTAAAATTTCTATAGCACAGGATTTCTTCTGCAAAGAACTCCATGACAGTCAGACACAAAAGTAACTCAGGGATATACCACATTGTGGAATAGGTGTGTCATGACTTGACCCTTAAGTGTGGTTGCTTACTGAAATTAAACTATTCTCCCCAAATCCAGACATCCTAGAAACAAACTTTCTAGTCATGACAATAAGGAAGCTGTTTGAGGCAACTGCAGTGTTTTGAAGAATTTTTTCTAGGAACTTATGGTTATAGATCTTTAAGCATGATGGAATATGAACCAGAGAAAAACTCAAGTAAGGGAAACTTAAAGATGGCGAAGGTGGAAAAAAGTATTGGGAGTTTGATAAGAAAGCTGCCCTTGCTGCTCAAGTAACAGCATTTCATGTCATTGAACTGAAAACTCCTTGGTGTGATCATCATTTGAGCCACAGGACACACAATATTGAATCTACTTCAGTCTCTTGATATCTCTTTCCTCAAACTTCATTACCCTAGGCACCTACAAGGCCCAGAGAAAAGCTGAAGTGTTAAACATGGAAACAGAAATATTTTTAAATACTGCCACGGAGCAGCTCAGCTTGCCTTCCCCATGAGGAGGCAGAAGGGGCTGAACTTTACATTAAGCTCCGGGGGATGTTGGCCGGGCTGGCTGTGTGGAACGCCCCAAGGGGTGAAAGATCAATTCAGCTTTGCTGAGCCATGTCAACAGTGGCTTTCCTTAAGATTCTGACATGGCTCTGGTTGACAGTTTGAAGAAATTTAACTGCTTTGATAAGGTTAAAGGGGGCACCCAACCACGAATAGAAAACAAAACACAAGGCTGCTTAGAGGCTTGATTGCATTGCTAGAAACAGGTTTTCAACTGGCAAAGTTATCAACACCCATTACCCATTAAAAAAAAAGGACAAAAAAGAAGAAATGAAAGCAAAGCAAAGGAAAAAAAAGCCAAAGTTCTCATAAAAACTACTCCACTAATTTAGAACACTTATCAGCTACTCTGACTGATACTGTAAAAAAAAGTTTGGCTACTGCCAATTAAAGGCACATCACATTAACCCCTTTGAGAAGTGTAATGGCATCAATTAAAAATCCACGTGGGATCATGGAAGGAATAACAGCTTTTATGGATCTGTTGAGAAAAATAATAAAGTTTGTATTTTCTCCAGAAAATTTTTTTAAAAATCTAAAAATAAATAATTGCTGTTGATGTCCATACAATGTAAAAAAAAATTCAGTCCAATTAAATTTAGCCATATGTACCTAGATATGACCTATACTCTCAATTTAAAAAATCAACCAAGAAGTGTCGGACTGATGCCTTGACAATGATCATGGCCATTTAGCTTTGGTTGTAAGCAACTCAACTTAGTAACGTGGTACAGAACACAGCTTATTAAAGAGGTTATCAAAATATTCCCCGTGAACCCACATTAGCTGTTGCATGAAATTATAAAATATCTGGTTAGATATATTTGTTCACTATTTAAAAAAAGGAACTTGCATTTGTGCTACTCTCAGTATCTAAATATCCACTTTTTAAAGATGTATCTTGTGAATTAGTTACAAAGCATTATCCTTCCAGTTTCTACTTATAATATTAATGAATGAGTGAATTATTCATTATTTGAAATCCTATAAACTGATTCCTCTATGTACCCATTACTGTTCTAGATTCTAGGTTCTACGGCTTCATCAATGAAAAGAAGCAAAAGGGCTTCCCTGGTGGCGCAGTGGTTGAGATTCCGCCTGCCGATGCAGGGGACACGGGTTCGTGCCCCGGTCCGGGAAGATCCCACATGCCGCGGAGCGGCTGGGCCCGTGAGCCATGGCCGCTGAGCCTGCGCGTCCGGAGCCTGTGCTCTGCAACGGCAGAGGCCACAACAGTGAGAGGCCCGCGTACCGCAAAAAAAAAAAAAAAAAAAAAAAAAGAAGCAAAAGTTCCTTCTCTCAAAGGATCTTAAATTGAGAGGGAGGGCCAGTAGATGGAGGGAGTAAGATAAGAAAAAGTCAACATCACTAGCAAGTAAACTATATGGTATCTTAGAAGATGATACACTCACTCTACAGAAGAAAAGGAAAAGGAGGGTAGGGGGAAAGGGTGTGATGCTTGTTGCACCATTAAATAAGGTGGTCATGGTAAGCTTCGTCGAGAAGGAGAGATTTGAATTAAGGCTAAGAAATGAAAAAACTGTGTGTGCCTATGTGTGTGGAGGGGGTGTGAGGGGATTTCAAACAGAGGGAACAGTTAGTGCAAGGCTCTAAGGCCAGTGTGGGTCTGGAGTGTTCAAGGAAAGCAAGGCAGATGGATTGCCAGGAGATTGTGATGGAAATGGAGAAAAGTCGGGAGTCAAGTCAGAGGGAATTGGGAGCCAGGTTATGTATGTTTTGCAGCCCTTTGAAAGGACTGATTTGCTCTGATGGAAGTAAGGAATCATTAGAAGATTTTGAGCAGAGAAGCGACATGACCTGACTTACGTTTTCAAAAGATGAGTATGCAGGGTACACAGAGGCAGGAAAACCATGAGGAGGCTATTTCAGTAATCCAGGAGAGCTGGCTCAGACTAGGCGGCAGAAATAAAGATGATAGGGAATATTCAGATTCTGGATAAATTTTGTTTCGACTTTTATTTTGAGCTTACAGAAATTCGCAAAAGTAGACCGAGAATTGTTGTATACTCCTCATCCAGCTTTTCCTAATGCTAACTCCTTATATAACCATAGCATGATGATCAAAACCAAGAAGTTAACATCAACACCCTACTGTTAACTAAATTCCAGACTCTATTCAGACTTCACCAGTTTTTCTAATATCTTTTTCCTGTTCCGGGATACTGTCCAGAATCCCATCTTGCCTTTACCTGTTATTTCTTCTTGGTCTTCTCCAATCTGTGACAGTCCTTAGTCTTTCTTATCTTTTGTAATATTATCTCTTTTAAAAAGCACCAGTCAGGTATTTTGTAAAATGTCCTTCAATATGAGTTTAATGTTTTCTCATGATTGGAATGAGTTTATGCATTTTTGTGAGAATACCAAAGAAATGACATATACTTTTCAGTGCATAATATCACGGGGTTCATGATGTTGATAATTTTATTATTAACTTTGATCACTTGGTTATGGTGGTGTCTTCCGCATTTCTCTACTGTAAAGTTAATAATTTGATACTATACACATCTATTTCTCCTCAAATATCTGTCCATTATTTTTAGTATCCATCAGTGGATTATTATCTGCAACAATTATTACTGTGGTGCTTGGCTAATAATGATTTTCCATTTCTTTTCTACACTTATTAATTAAAACGACATGGTAAGGAAAAGTTGTCTCTTCTCCCCTATGTATTTATTGGTCCTATTATTTCTTGATGGGTTCATAGAAATTTATCTTATTCTGTGGGTTAAAATCCAATGCTATCATTTTTGTTAACATCTTTATTGGAGTGTAATTGCTTTACAGTGGTGTGTTCGTTGCTGCTGTATAACAGAGTGAATCAGCCATGCGTACACATACATCCCCATCTCCCCTCCCTCTTGTGTCGCCCTCCCACCCTCCCTATGCCGCCCCTCTTTATTTTGTGCTCGAGTTTTTCAGCTTTGACTCCTGGGAGCTTTTCTCAGGTTGGCAGCCCTGTCCTTTCTATAAGCCGCCATTCCTTTTTGATCATGTTCTTATTTCTGGTACTACGAGATATTTCAGGCTCATCTTGTACCGTCCCTACCCCAGCCCTGTAATCTACCACTTCTCCAGTGAACCCTGGTTTCTTTTATTAGAAATGGTGTTTAAAAACCATGATCAAGGCACTAGGTAGGCTGGTGTGCTCATTGCTACTTGATTTCATCTTCTAGAGCCTCTCAGTGAACAGAGATGCGTTGCTTTTTTTTTTTAAATTTTTTATTGGAGTATAGTTGCTTTACTATGTTGTGTTAGTTTCTGCTGTACAGCAAAGTGAATCAGCTATAGGTATACATATATCCCCTCTTTTTTGGATTTTCTTCCCATTTAGATCACCACAGAGCATTGAGTAGACTTCCCTGTGCTATACAGTAGGTTCTCATTAGCTATCTATAATATTTTATACATAGTAGTACATATATGTCAGTTCCAATCTCCCAACTCATCCCACCCACCTCTTCCTCCCTTGGAATCCATATGTTTGTTCTCTACATCTGTGTCTCTATTTCTGCTTTGCAAATAAGTTCAGAGCTGGGTTGCTTTGTATGTTGGTTTTGAAAATTCTAACGCTAGTCTAATCCTTTTGGCTTTAATGGACCGTCTTCAGAGCCCTTTAAAATTTTTTCATTTGACTCTCTTCCTGAGGTGTCTTCTAACTTATTCTTCACTTATCAGGTAATTTTTGTTTTCTTTCATTTCTTCCTGAGCTCAATGAACTCTTTTTTCATTTCTCTCAGTTTTTAGTCCATTTGGGCATTCAGGTTTTTGAATTTCTGATTCAGGGTGAATACCCATATCCTCAAATGCTTTTTTGAGTTCACTTAATTCTGTATGGAGTGTAGATTTACACTTTTCTTTTGTTTAATGATTATTTTCCAGGAGAATTTTCGTCTATATATTAGTGTGAAATTCTGTTTCCTCATTTTTTTTTTACAATAGTTCTTTATGGATTTTACTTTCCTTTTGTTCATTTTCATGA
The DNA here is from genome assembly GCF_005190385.1 of Monodon monoceros. NCBI lineage: Eukaryota > Metazoa > Chordata > Mammalia > Artiodactyla > Monodontidae > Monodon > Monodon monoceros. The sequence continues at coordinate 44,716,960 of NW_021703765.1, forward strand.
TATGGGGTTTTTACATGATTCCTAAGTAAGTGATTTTTCTTCTAGTAAAATCTAGGCACTTAAATGGGCTTTTGTTTGTTCATTTTGTTTTGTTAGAAGGGGGAAGTTGTTGTGAACTTCCCAATTTTACAGTTCTGTTTTGCCTTAAGAACTTTACATTTTCCCCCATTCCCCCACCTCCAACCACCACCAGATTTCCAAAAGATACTTCTTCCTCCCTTTTTATCTTTTTTCTCCCCCAGAAACTATGCCTGTGGTTTTAAATTATATTCAACCCTTAAATCTCTTTAAATTTCACACCTGGAACTTTACAGACGCCCTGATTCTTTAAATCATGTGTGCTTTGAAACTCCTTTCCTGTAGTGAGTGCTCTGATCTACCTGGTTACTTCTATCGTAATTCAGATTTTGTGTTGATTTGATCTTTCTGATGTCTATCCCAATGCTCATGTTTGCTAGCACACTTCTTTTGTTTTCTTGACAGTTTTCTCTACCTTTGCTTACTGGAAATTTTTGTGGTTGGGCAGGATTTGGTAGAAATGTGAGGAATTAGAGTTCTGGCTCTTGTCATTTTTTTTTCTCTTTCTACTCACAGTTATTTCGAAGTTTCTGTAGTCTCTGTTATCAAGTCATGTGGAGGGTTATGTTTTGTATAGGATTTTTGTACTTGTGAAACTACTTTGTATTTTGGGTGGAGAAGAATGTAGGAAGTTGATTAAAGTATAACCTTTGTTTTTCTTTAGCCACCTGGATGACTTCTGAAAATTTTGATAAATTTTCAAAATATAGCCAATAGGATTTCCTAAGAGATTATATGTACAATATAAGAGAATGAAGGGATTCAAGGGTGATTCCAAGACTTTTTGCCTAAAAAACTGGAAAGATGGAGTTGCCACCTAATTATTTAGAGAAGACTTTAGATGAGAAAGTTTTGGAGGATAAATAAGTAATAATATCAGTGTCATTCTGGAGCAGCTAGTCATAGTTTTGACTGATGGAACACCCTCTATCTGGAACATTGTTGACCTTATGGAAGAAGGAAGAGAAATGGTGAGCCATGTTTCTGCTCAGAAGTGACACACATGATAACTTCCTGCATTTCATTGGCTTAAGCAGGTCATGGGAATGGGACTGACATAAATGAAGAAAAGAAATGTAATTGATTTGTTTAGTTCATATCCCTTCAGCTTGGTGATAGAGGACCTGCTATTTTAATGCCATTTTTTCAACCTTGGATGTCAATCTTCTTCTACCAGTGTCTATGCAGCTAATTACGTGGCAGTCCTTTGGAACACAGATGTCAGAGCAATAAAGGGATACGCTCATAGAGATGGGCATATTTACTTGCAAGTACACTTTAGGTTACTCTCCAATTTTATTCTTAAATTTGATCTAGTAGATACCGGTAGATACTGGTAGAAAAGTATCACCTTGAGCAAGGTGGACTTAAACACAGACAAATACTGTTAAAAATTGAGTTTAATCAAGTTTCAATTATCTTTAAGATAATTTTAATAACACATAATAGAAAAATGTGGTATTTCAATACAAGTCACATCTGCCACTGGAAAGCATTCTAGACATTTGATTGGTGGCATAGTATAGCTTCTCTATTTCTGTATTTTTCCCTGATACTACTATTAAAATTATTCTGTATTCCATTCATTCATCCAAAGAATTTTTATTGATACCCAGTTATGTGCCAGGGCTTTGTGCAAGGTATAAAGGGATATTTGGTTTTCCTGAACAAGCTTGCAGTCTAGTGGTGAGATATTTATTAAACAAATAATTTTACAAATAACCAACTATTATTATAAGGAAGATGCTCAGCCTACTAGTTGGAAAATCTGATGATACACAGATTGCTTGTGGGTGAGCGTAAACCAGAAACTTACTAAGTAAAATGAAAAATATAAAAGAGATTAAAAGTTTCCTATGAATACTCTGTAATACACACAATTTGGAGACAGATTCTCCAAACAGAGAATGTATCTACATAAAGAGACATATCATAAAGCTGGCACATCATAGGCACTTCTGATGGTATGTTACACAAAAAGTGTATGCTTAGTTAGTACCGAAAGCAAATGGCAATGTTAATACAACATTTAAAGCAAAAAAAAAAAAAAAAATTGTCTTACTGGTGTCTAAGATGTATGAATTAAAAATTTGGAGAGTTTTTGAGTTTGCTTAGTCCTCAGGTCTTTTATTCAAATTATTCAAAGGTTTACAGAGTTAGAAACATTTCCTGATGAGATGGATGTAGAAGACATTTCTATTTCTAGGGAGTTTTAATTAACTTGGTTACCTTAAGCAAATAACAACCTCTCTGGGTGTCAGTTTTCTCAACTCTAAAATGAGCAATTGAATTGGATGATCTAAGTTTCCTTATAGCTATGCTTGCTAAATGCTTCAAAGGATTGAAGCAGATTGAAAGGCAGTACATATAATAACCCACACATACCTGCACTCCATTCTTAAGCAAACCAGGTGCTTGTGCCATTTAATGTTTTTTTCCTATGTTTTTACTCTCACTATAATTCATCTGATATCATTAAAGCAATTAGGCACCTATGTAAAGCTCACCATTGGCTTAATTATACTAGTATTTAGATGAAAGTTTTATTATTCTAAAAAACGTCCAAAGAATCAATATAACACCAGTTAATACAGATATGAAGAATTATAAAGGCTTTATTTGATATATATGTATGTATACATATGTATCTATATATATATTCACTTTTCTACATGCTACGTGAGTATTTTTCATGACCCTACACTTTTCTACTATAAGAGAGTTCTGAGAGATCCTGTGATGAATAAAAATAAGTAAGTTTGTTTTTGCTAAGAATGTCAGGTCCCATCTTTCTCGGAAAAATAATTTAACACTTTTTAGTTGGTATATGGTCACTTGCACACATCACTAAGCCTCCGGATATTCTGAGTCCATCTGTTGGATACTCAGACATCTCCATCAATCACATAGCAGATGCTGTTCAGTCAGAACCTTTGGCTTTCTTCCCTGATTTTTGGTTGGAAGAGAGGGCCAGTTAGGGGTTTTGGAGGCAGTACTTCAATTTCTAATGGATCCACTTGCCCATGCAAGGCAGCCACCTAATGCTCTCGTGCTATCTATTCAGCCAGGTTTTCTCACCCACCTTGGTGCCAGAAGGCTGTGGCCTAGGTGGACCTTAAGTGACTACTCCCAGACCACTCTTTACACGCCAGACCTTTAGGAATGCTTGTTGGTTCAGGAAGCTTCTCAGTAGACCTCCTCTGACTTGTAGCTAAAATTCTAGATCCAACCTGAACTTAGAATTCTAACAAGTCCTCAAGAGAACCTGAGTCCTTCCACAGGGATTTGGAATAGCTCCTGGTTATCTGAATTCTGTCAAGAAGCCAGACACGTTTCGATAGCTCTGGGCATATTCAGTTATTTAAGAAGACATTTATTTTGGCTGATAGTTTCAAAGTAGACATATGTGTCAAATGTAGGGCTAAATATTTCTTTATGAATTTTTAAATGTAAATTCTCACACAACTGCCTTGAAGTAGATGTTTTTAGTATTCACATTTTGCAGAGAAACTGATTTTGAGAGAAGCTAAGTAACTTGCTCAAGCTTGCAAGTAATGTAGTCAGGAACTTAAACCCAGAACTGTCTAACTTTAAAAGGCTCTAATATGAAGAGCCTTATCGGAATTTCAGACTCTCTCTACTTTTGTTCTCTCAGTACAGGAGATGATCAGAAACCTGGAGGCAGATTTAGGGGTACAGGAAGATCTTTGTTCTTTTGGATACATTTTTGAATTACACAGAGCTAGGCAAAATTCTGGCTCTGTCAGTTACTAGATATGCTATACTGTACTTCTCTGAATTTCAGTGTCTTTATTTGTAAAAAAGGGATGCTAGTGCATGTCTTATATGTTTATTACCAAGATTACATATGTTAATGTATATAAAACTCTTAGTAAATAACTCTTAGCAAATCACTTAGTAAATTGGCATCAAGCCTGATAAATAAGTATTGATTTCTTTCCTTTTCTTCCCAGATGGCTCAAAGCCAACTGGACATTCTTTGGAATACACTGGAGCCTTACGGCTTCAGGAGCCACTTGGAGGACCAAGAGATCTTATGGTTTATCTCTCTTCCTCTTGGTGAACTCTTTCTCAGTATTAAACATCAAATACTACTTTCTTGTGAAGCTTTCTCTAATACTTTCAGCAAAGTTAGTCTAGGCTTCCTATGTGTTCGAGGGATTGTGGTACTTATTGTCATGCCAGTCTCCTCTACCAGACTAGACTGACTGAGAATAGAATATAGGTTCTATTTCTGACTCTATTAGAACATGAAGGCGTTTTATAATGACTGATTATTAATATTAAGAAAAATGAATGATAGTACGTTTCTGAGCTTTTTTTTTTTTTTTTTTTTTTTGCGGTACGCAGGCCTAGCACTGTTGTGGCCTCTCCCGTTGCGGAGCACAGGCTCCGGACGCGCAGGCCCAGCGCCCATGGCTCACAGGCCCAGCCGCTCCGCGGCATGTGGGATCTTCCCAGACCGGGGCACGAACCCGTGTCCCCTGCATCGGCAGGCGGACTCTCAACCACTGTGCCACCAGGGAAGCCCCTGAGCTTTTTTTAAACTTTAATTTTATTTATTTCCTTATATAGCAGGTTCTTATTAGTTATCCATTTTATACATATTTGTATATACATGTCAGTCCCAATCTCTCAATTCATCACACCACTACCACCCCTCCCCCCACAGCTTTCCTCCCTTGGTGTCCATACATTTATTCTCTACATCTGTGTCTCTGTTTCTGCCCTGCAAACTGGTTAATCTGTACCATTTTCTCAGTTCCACATATATGCGTTAATATGTGATATTTGTTTTTCTCTTTCTGACTTACTTCACTCTGTATGACAGTCTGTAGATCCATCCACATTTCTACAAATGACCCAATTTTGTTCCTTTTTATGGCTGACTAATATTCCATTGTATATGTGTACCACATCTTCTTTATCCACTCATCTGTCAGTGGGCACTTAGGTTGCTTCCATGACCTGGCTATTGTAAATAGTGCTGCAATGAACATTGGGGTGCATGTGTCTTTTTGAATTATGGTTTTCTCTGGGTATATGCCCAGTAGTGGGATTGCTGGGTCATATGGTAGTTCTATTTTTAGTTTTTTAAGGAACCTCCATACTGTTCTCCATAGTGGCTGTATCAATTTACATTCCCACCAACAGTGCCAGGGGGTTCCCTTTTCTCCACACCCTCTCCAGCATTTGTTGTTTGTAGATTTTCTGATGAAGCCCATTCTAACTGGTGTGAGGTGATACCTCATTGTAGTTTTGATTTTCATTTCTCTAATAACTAGTGATGTTGAGCAGCTTTTCATGTGCTTCTTGGCCATTTGTACATCTTCTTTGGAGAAATATCTTTTTAGGTCTTCTGCCCATTTTTGGATTGGGTTGTTTGTTTTTTTAACAGTGAGCTGCGTGAGCTGTTTATATATTTTGGAGATTAATCTTTGTTGATTCATTTGTAAATATTTTCTCCCATTCTGAGGGTTGTCTTTTCGTCTTGTTTATGGTTTCCTTTGCTGTGCAAAAGCTTTTAAGTTTCATTAGGTCCCATTTGTTTATTTTTATTTCCATTACTCTAGGAGGTGGATCAAAAAAGATCATACTGTGATTTATGTCTAAGAGTGTTCTTCCTATATTTTCCTCTAAGAGTTTTATAGTGTCCTGTCTTACATTTAGGTCTTTAATACATTTTGAGTTTATTTTTGTGTATGGTGTTAGGGAGTGTTCTAATTTCATTCTTTTACATGTAACTGTCCCGTTTTCTCAGCACCACTTATTGAAGAGATTGTCTTTTCTCCATTGTATATCCTTGCCTCCTTTGTCATAGATTGGTTGACTATAGTTGTGTGGGTTTATCTCTGGGCTTTTTATCCTGTTCCATTGATCTCTATTTCTGTTTTTGTGCCAGTACCATATTGTCTTGATTACTGTAGTTTTGTTGTATAGTCTGAAGTCAGGGAGTCTGATTCCTCCAGCTCCGTTTTTTTCCCTCAAGACTGCTTAGGCTATTCTGAGTCTTTCTTGTGTCCATACAAATTTTAAGATTTTTTGTTCTAGTTCTGTAAAAAATGCCATTGGTGGTTGGATAGGGATTGCGTTAAATCTGTAGATTGCTTTGGGTAGTATAGTCATTTTCACAATATTGATTCTTCCAATCCAAGAACATGGTATATCTGTCCATCTGTTTGTATCATCTTTAATTTCTTTCATCAGTGTCTTATAGTTTTCTGCATGCAAGTCTTTTGTCTCCCTAGGTAGGTTTATTCCTAGGTATTTTATTCTTTTTGCTGCAATGGTAAATGGGAGTGTTTCTTTAATTTCTCTTTCAGATTTTTCATCGTTAGCATATAGGAATGCAAGAGATTTCTGGGCATCCTGCAACTTTACCAAATTCATTGATTAGCTCTAGTAGTTTTCTGGTGGCATCTTTGGGATTCTTTATGTATAGTATCATGTCATCTGCAAACAGTGACAGTTTTACTTCTTCTTTTCCAATTTGTATTCCTTTTATTTCTTTCTTCTCTGATTGCCATGGCTAGGACTTCCAAAACTATGTTGAATAACAGTGGTGAGAGTGGACATCCTTGTCTTGTTCCTGATCTTAGAGGAAATGCTTTCAGTTTTTCACCATTGAGAATGATGTTTGCTGTGGGTTTGTCATATATGGCCTTTCTTATGTTGAGGTAGGTTCTCTCTGTGCCCACTTTCTGGTGAGTTTTTAACATAAATGGGTGTTGATTTTTTCAAAAGCTTTTTCTGCATCTATTGAGATGATCATATGGTTTTTATTCTTTAATTTGTTAATATGGTGTATCACATTGATTGATTTGAGTATATTGAAGAATCCTTGCATCCTTGGGATAAATCCCACTTGATCGTGGTGTATGATCCTTTTAATGTGTTCTTGGATTCTGTTTGCTAGTATTTTGTTGAGGATTTTTGCCTGTGTATTTATCAGTGACATTGGTCTGTAATATTGTTTTTTTTAGTATCTTTGTCTAGTTTTGTTATCAGGGTGATGGTGGCCTCGTAGAATGAGCTTGGGAGTGTTCCTTCCTCTGTAATTTTTTGGAAGAGTTTGAGAAGGATGCGTGTTAGCTCTTCTCTAAATGCTTGATAGAATTCACCTGTGTAGCCATCTGGTCCTGGACTTTTGTTTGTTGAAAGGTTTTTAATGACAGTTTCAATTTCAGTGCTTGTGATTGGTCTGTTTATATTTTCGATTTCTTCCTGGTTCAGTCTTGGAAGGTTATACCTTTCTAAGAATTTGTCCATTTTTTTCAGGTTGTCCATTTTATTGGTATCATAGAGTTGCTTGTAGTAGTTTCTTAGGATGCTTTATGTTTCTGTGGTGTCTGTTGTAACTTCTCCGTTTTCATTTCTAATTTTATTGATTTGAGTCCTCTCTCTTTTTCTTGATGAGTCTGGCTAATGGTTTATCAATTTTGTTTATCTCCTCAAAGAACCAGCTTTTAGTTTTATTGATCTTTGCTATTGTTTTCTTTATCTCTATTTCTTTTATTTCTGGTCTGATCTTTATGATTTCCTTCCTTCTACTAACTTTGGGTTTTGTTTGTTCTTCTTTCTCTGGTTCCTTTATGTGTAAGGTTAGATTGTTTATTTGAGATTTTTCTTGTTTCTTGAGGTAGGCTTGTATAGCTATAAACTTCCCTCTTAGAGCTGCTTTTGCTGCATCCCGTAGGTTTGGGATCGTCATGTTTTCATTGTCATTTGTCTGTAGGTATTTTTTGATTTCCTCAGTGATCTCTTGGTTATTTAGTAACATACTGTTTAGCCTCCATGTGTTTGTGTTTTTAACATTTTTTTCCCTGTAATTGTTTTCTAATCTCATAGTGTTGTGGTCAGAAAAGATGCTTGATATGATTTCAATTTTCTTATATTTACTGAGGCTTGGTTTGTGACCCAAGATGTGATCTATCCTGGAGAATGTTCCATGTGCACCTGAGAAGAAAGTGTAATCTGCTGTTTTTGGATGGAATGTCCTATAAATATCAATTAAGACTATCTTGTCTTTCGTGTCATTTAAAGCTTGTGTTTCCTTATTTATTTTCTGTTTGGATGATCTGTCCATTGGTGTAAGTGAGGTGTTAAAGTCCCCCACTATTATTGTGTTGCTGTCAATTTCCTCTTTTATAGCTGTTAGTAGTTGCCTTATGTATTGAGCTGCTCCTGTGTTGGGTGCATATATATTTATAATTGTTATATCTTCTTCTTGGATTGATCCCTTGATCATTATGTAGTGTCCTTCCTTGTCCCTTGTAACCTTCTTTATTTTAAATTCTATTTTATCTGATATGAGTATTGCTACTCCAGCTTTCTTTTAATTTCCATTTGCATGGAATATCTTTTTCCATACCCTCACTTTCAGTCTGTGTGTGTCCATAGGTCTGAAGTGGGTCTCTTGTAGACAGCATATATATGGGTCTTGTTTTTGTATCCATTCAGCGAGCCTGTGTCTTTTGGTTGGAGCATTTAATCCATTAATGTTTAAGGTAATTATCAATATGTATGTTCCTATTAACATTTTCTTAATTGTTATGGGTTTGTTTTTGTAGGTCCTTTTCTTCTCTTGTGTTTCCCACTTAGAGAAGTTCCTTTAGAGTTTGTTGTAGATCTGGTTTGGTGGTGCTGAATTCTCTTAGCTTTTGCTTGTCTGTAAAGCGTTTGATTTCTCTGTCGAATGTGAATGAGATCCTTGCTGGGTAAAATAATCTTGGTTGTAGGTTCTTCCCTTTCATCACTTTAAGTTATATCATGCCACTGCCTTCTGGCTTGTAGAGTTTTTGCTGAGAAATCAGCTGTTAACCTATGGGAGTTCCCTTGTATGTTATTTGTCATTTTTCCTTTCAATAATTTTTCTTTGTCTTTAATTTTTGTCAATTTGATTACTATGTGTCTCAGCATGTTTCTCCTTGGGTTTATCCTGCATGGGACTCTCTGCACTTCCTGGACTTGGATGGCCATTTCCTTTCCCATGTTAGGGAAGTTTTTGACTGTAATCTCTTCAAGTATTTTCTTGGGTCCTTTCTCTCTCTCTTCTCCTTCTGGGACCCCTATAATGCAACTGTTGTTGCATTTAATGTTGTCCCAGAGGTCTCTTAGGCTGTCTTCATTTCTTTTCATTCTTTTTTCTTTATTCTGTTCCATGGTAGTGAATTCCAGCATTCTGTCTTCCAGGTCACTTATCCGTTCTTCTGCCTCAGTTATTCTGCTATTGATTCCTTCTAGTGTATTTTTCATTTCAGTTACTGTATTGTTCATCTCTGTTTGTTTTTTCTTTAGTTCTTCTAGGTGCTTTTTAAACACTTCTTGCATCTTCTTGATCTTTGCCTCCATTCTTTTTCTGAGGTCCTGTATCATCTTCACTATCATTATCTCCACTTCATTTAGCTATTTTTCTGGGGTTTTATCTTGTTCCTTCATCTGGTACATAGCCCTCTGCCTTTTCATCTAGTCTGTCTTTCTGTTAATGTGATTTTTGTTCCACAGGCTGCATGGTTGTAGTTCTTCTTGCTTCTGCTGTCTGCCCTCTAATTCTGAGCTTTAGTTTTCAATATAATATAAATAAGAGGATGTTAATTATTGTGGCTAAGTGATCAATATGAAATGCCAAACAGGGCATTCATCTTCTAAAACTCTTTTGGGAAACTGAATTACCTGCTTTTTCTCTCTTCGTTGGCAATCTATTTTGTATGGCTTTGCCTTGAAGCAATGATGAAAAATATATTTACTTTTATCAATTTGGTTCCTATGAAGTGCGCATTAGAGGAGTTTTAAAAGAACAGTTGTTTTTCTGTCTCATGGTCAAGACTCTATTCATTTTCCCTTAGAAGTTGGCACCAGTTAATAACTTGTATTAATTGATAATAATTCAAAAGACCAAATATTGGTTTTCTAGGCTAGAATTGATGGAGAATAAGGGGGATTATTGTTTACTCTTACTACAAAAAAAACTAAGCTCAAAACACTTAAGCGTACAAATGAGCATCTTATCTTGAATTTGGGATTCCAACCTATCACTGAAAATGAGGTACTCTGTGAGTGATAGAAACTCTAGCCTAGTGCGTTAAAGAAGCAAAGGTTCAGTCTCTCACATAGAAATACAGAGAGAAACAGTCCATGGAAAGTCCATTTTCATAAGACACCAAGTTTATTCTCTTTTTATTCCACCATGATAGCTCTTGACACCCATCCTCACCTCATGGTCCAAGAGGGCTCTGGATATCCAGCCATATTTTCTAGATTTTGTTCTGAAATAAAGCAGGTAGGTAGAAGGGGAAGAAATCTCCCTTTCCTATGAGGGACATTTTAGGAAGTCTGCTCAGGTACCATTTACCAGGACTTAGTCTCATGGGCCACATGGCTTTGGCCTGAGGCTACTGCAGAGAGGAAAGTGCAGAAATGGAGTTACGAGTCTTTGTATGGCTATAATAATTAAAACTGGGCCTGGCATAGTGAAGGAAACAATAAAAACTACAGATATTTCTAAGAGCTTGTTATGTGCCAGGCATTAAACTAAGTGCGTTATATACTTTTTTCATTTAATATTTAAAATAACTATATGCAAATGAGGAAAACAAGGCTCAGAGATGTTATGTAATATAACAAGGCTATATGACAGTGGCAATACCAGATTTGAACCCAGATTACTCCATACTGTATTATTTTGCTGAAGTAACAATAGATTAGTAGAGCAGAATAGAGAGCATATATAATAATTTAATATAAAGTCAAGTTGTCAGTCATTCATCAGGTAAAAATGATTATACTGGGATAATTGGTTTTCTATTTAGGAAAAAGCTGAGTAACATTCTCAACTCATAGCATACAGCAAGATTAATTTTATATGCATTTTTTAAAACCCTAAACTGTAAAGTACGTCAATAAAATATGTAAGTATATCTGTTTTAATACTGACTCAGCAAGGAGCTTTTTTTTTTTTAAACATCTCTATTGGAGTATATTTGCTTTACAATGGTGTGTTAGTTTCTGCTATATAACAAAGTGAATCAGCTATACGTATACATATATCCCCATATCCCCTCCCTCTTGTGTCTCCCTCCCACCCTCCCTATCCCACCCCTCTAGGTGGACACAAAGCACCGAGCTGATCTCCCTGTGCTACGTGGCTGCTTCCCACTAGCTATCTATTTTACATTTGGTAGTGTATATATGTCCATGCCACTCTCTTACTTCGTCCCAATTTACCTTTCCCCATCCCCGGGTCCTCAAGTCCATTCTCTATGTCTGCATCTTACCATATGTGTGAGGAATAAAATACAAATGAAAAAATTGATTTGACTTTTAAACTGTCCAAAATATAAGAAAAAGTAAACTTGAACTAGGAAAGAAAATTTAAAACAAACAAAATATTTAGAATAAATTTTAATTTTTTATACATCAAAATTTCATTCCAATCTGAACACACTAAATATTGGCATAGATCATGAACAATAAACAGGAAACATAAACACAAATGAATAATAAATATAGGAATACATTTAATATGAAAAAAATGTTATTTTTCACTTATCAAAAATTAGCAAAATTAGAAAGCTAATTATAGTTACGTTACAGTATTTCTGTGTATCCATAGGACTGTTCTGAAAAAGCAATTGAGCAGTATCCCTCAAGCTTCCCTGAAGAAACCATACTTTTTAACTCAAAATCCATCTTTATAAATCTAAGGATATAGTGAGAGATATAGTTAAAGATTTATTTCCAGCTGTGTTTATCAGAGCATTGTTTATAGGCACACAATAAGAATATGTGTACTGTGTAATGACAACACAAACAGTATATTGTGGGCAAGACTGTAGTCTACAGAGCCAAAAATTGAGTTCCATTACATACTAGCTATGAGACCGTGAGAGAGTTGTCTAACCTTTCCACGTCTCTGTTTCCTTAGCTGTAAAATGGGCATAATAATAGTAATAATATTATCTACTTCATGGAACTGTTCTGAGAGTAAAATTTTATTAATATGTGTAACAATACTTAGAATAGGAATTTGTACAAAGAAAGGGCTATTGTTTCAATTATTGTAATGATCATTATTATTTTATGATTATTCTTATAGTGTATACATAGGATGGGCTTCTATTTAGCAAAGAAAAGAAAAACTGTTCTTAAAATGAATGACATGGAATAACTCTTAATGAAATGCTAAGAAATATACAAATTATATAAATACTATTTTCCTATTTTAGTAAAGAAGCTATAGTTATAGATTAAAGACTGGAAGAAAATTTGAGAAAATGTGAACAGTGATTGTCTGTGGGATTATAAGTGATAGAATTCACTGTATCAGCAGACTTAAGAAGAAAAACCTCAGAGTCATCACAATAGATACAGAACGCGCATCTGGTAAAATCAACATCCATTCATTATAATAACTCTCAGCAAACTAGAAGTAAAAAGGAAATTCTTCCACTTCATATATGGCATCAGTTGAAAAACCTACAATTAACATCATACCTTGTAAGTGAAAAACTGAATATTTCCCACAAAGATAGTAAACAAAGCAAGAATGTCTGCTCTCAGTACTCCTATTCAACATTATACTAGAAGCCCTAGACAGTGCAACAATGCATGAATATTCTGTAAAAGGTAAACAGAATAGAAATGAAGAAATGAGATTGCCTTGATTTGCAGATGATGTGATTGTTGATGCAGGGAATTTCAAATAATTTATAAAAAAATACTATTAGATCTATTAAGTGAATTTAACAAAGTCGCAGGATATAAACTCAACATACAAAACTATAGTCTATTGTATTTCTATATGCTACCTATATATAATTGCAAGTTGTAACTTTTTTTTAAAGTTTTATTTAAAGTAGCACCCTTAAAAGGAAAATACTTATGGATAAATCTAATAAAGTATGTTACAGTTTTGTGTAGTTTTATGCTGAAAACTGTAAAATCTTGAGAGAAGTCAAACAAGATTTAAATAAATGGTAAGCTATACTAGATTAGTATTAGAACTAAAATGAGCTGGTTCTAAAATTTATTTGGAAAAATAAAGAGCACTGTATAGCCAAACAAAAGAACAACAAAGTTGGAGGACTCACACTACCTGATTTTAATAGTTATTGTAAAGCTAGAGTAATCGAGACACCGTGGTATTAGCAAAGGAAGGACACAGATCAGTGGAATAGAACAGAGAATAGCTCATTATATGTGATCAACTGATTTTCAACAAAAGTGCCACACAATTCAATGAACAAATGATAGTGTTTTCAACAAATGTTGCTTGAATGATTGGGCATCTATATGCAAAAACATGATTCCTGACCCATACTTCACAACATTTATAAAAATTAACTCAACATTGATCATAGATCTACATCTAAAACTATAAAACTTCTACCAGAAGTCATAAAAGACATTTTTTGATTATAGAAAAAGTTTATTTTATTTTATTTTATTTTTTTGATAGTGCACAAAAAGCATGAACTATAAAAGAAAACATTGGTAAAATAATTAGGCTTTGTTGAAATTGAAATGTTTTGCTCTTTACAAGTCACTAAGAAAAAAAGACAAGTGACATGCTTGGAGAAAATATTTGCACATATCTGATACAGGACTTGTATTCAAAATATATAAACAACTCACAATTCATTAACAATAATAACAAATAAAAAGTGGGAGATGATTTGAAGAGACATTTTATTACAAAAACAGATGTGGGACTTCCCTGGTGACGCAGTGGTTGAGAGTCCGCCTGCCGATGCAGGGGACGAGGGTTCGTGCCCCGGTCCGGGAGGATCCCACATGCCGTGGAGCGGCTGGGCCCGTGAGCCGTGGCCGCTGAGCCTGCACGTCCGGAGCCTGTGCTCCGCAACGGGAGGGGCCACAACGGTGAGAGTCCCGCGTACTGCAAAAAAACCCAAAAACAACAACAAAAAACAGATGTGGATGTCAAATAAGCACAAGAAAGGTGTTTAACATCCAGACATTAGAGGACTCCAAATTAAAACCAAAGAGAACACTACTTATGTGTTAGAATGCCTGTGTTTAAAATAAAACGACAATACAAAGTGTTGGCAAGGATGTGCAGCAACAGAAACACTCATATGTCGCTGGCAGGAATGCAAAATGCTGCAGCCACTTTGGAAGACTGTTCGGCAGTTTCTTCAAAAGTTAAACACACACTACTTTATGACTCAACGATGTTCCTCCCAGGGTTTTATCCAAGAGAAATTTACACACAAGTCCACATGAAAATCTTTATGCAAACATTCATAGCAGCTGTAGCCAAAATACCCCCAAACCGGAAACAGAAACAAATTGTGCTGCACTCATAGTATGGAGTATAAAAAGCTGTAAAAAAAAAAAAAAAAAAAACGGTGTCCTATCGGTATATCGAACATCATGGGCGAATCCCAAAAGCATTATGCAGAGTGAAAGAAGCCAGACTGAAAAAGGCAAAATACAGCATAATTCCATTATATGCTTTTCTGGAAAAGACAAAACTGTAGGTACAAGGAAACAGACCTGGGATGGTCAGGAGGTGGGCGTAGAAGGAGATGATCAGCTCTAAAGTTCATGGGAAAATCTTTGACGTGATCGAAATATTTTATATCTTGGCTGTTGTGGTGGTTACTTGACTGGGTCAGATCACAAGAACCGTCCACCTAAATGGGGTTAGTTTTACTGTATGCCACTTATACCTCAATAAAACTGACTCAAACCAACATCAACAAACAATTTGTGACTATGGAAGCATTCAGGACCTAGGAATACTCCTAGGACCTCAGTAGCACTGAATTCGTCCAGTAATTATTCCATGCTCTTTCAGCAACACCTCCTCATGGCTGAAAGTATTTGGGATAGTGGATTATTAAGTAAGGAGAGGTTTATTTAGTGTTAAATCTCCAGCATCTGAAACAGATCTTTTGATTTCCTGTACCATGAGGTCAAGGACTTTGAGTCTAATTTCTTTTTTATTTAGTGCCTAGTACATGCTGGAAAATGTGTCTTAGGTTGAATAAAATTGAGAAAAACCCTGTGAAGTGGTAAATTTTGCACTATCATTCATCTTTGTTTACCCAACAATCCTGGATCCGAACATTCTCTTGTTTTGAGTTTTGCAACTCAGATTAGGTGTAGTTTACTGTCAGAAAGTCTACTTGTCCTCAACTTTGAGTGTTGGTTTTTATTAAGCAGGTGAGGGAGTTTCTAATATGCAGATGCCTGGCCCACTCTCTGGGCTTCGGATTTGTAACATTAATATCGAAATTTTGCAAGTTTCACCAGCTTTCTAGGTAAATCTGCTGTAGGTTTTCCCCGGTCACACTTGAAGAGAAAATGGCTTGAAGCTATCAGTAAAATTCATGAAAGGGGTGAAAATCAAGCCATTGTAAAAGGTATAGTAATTGCATTAAGGTTGCCTTAATGAGATAAAAAGATGAAAGAATTTGGAATTTAAAACAAATAAAGCCCATTAAAAAAAATCTTGGTATTTCATAAGTGCCAATTATTTATTCTTTTATTCATTTTAGTTTAAGTGTATCCTTTACTAGTAGCAAGATTAAATTAAATACATAGTCCAAGAATTCTTTATTAAGACATGAAAACCAATAACAGTGATCATTTTCAATAACATGGCTAATGGCCTTAATTTTAAACATAATTTTAAATATAATTTTGTTAAAATTTTAAGTTATAAGTAGGAATTAGGTGGGAAATTAGTTCCTGAATGCCTTTCTAAATTCATTTTCTAGAATTCTGTATTTCAAATGCAGGTAGTCATACTTGTAAAATCCAACTGAGACATTGATCCCTTTCTTACTGTATTCATTTCATCTATCTTTATGTTAAATAGTGCAACAAAAGGCTTCTTTCTTCTAATATTTGGTATAGTTATAATGTCCATTTAACCTACTGGAAATGCCAGAAACATTTCTTCTCTGATTCTGTAGCAGTTTGTGAGTTTATCATCACCTTGAACGTATTGACTTAAACAAAGCAGGAGCTCCAAGAATGGAGCCAAACGAGTGAAACAGAATATCGTGTGTCCCTAACTCAGCCTTTCAAAAACTGCTTGTCTTCCGTGGTCTGCGAGGACCCAGGCAACAGCAACTGCATGGGGGGATTCACAGAGCTGGAACTCGGAATCAAGTTTGCTATGTGGATGGCAGCTGAGACACTGACTAAGACAATGGCTTCTCACTTTCTCAGGCATTGGGCATCGTCATTATTAGAGCTAATTGGGTACATGTTAAAGGTATAGCCACTTAAGGCTCCCACTTCCCAGTATCTGCATCTTTTGTTCTTATGGAAGACCTCACACATTTTTTTCTAGAGACATCTTCCTTATTTATACTGAAGTAAAGCCTCAGGTCGTGAGCAGCATTTGGAAGAGCCCATCATTCGTCTTCGAAGAAGGCCAAATTGTTCCATCTCAATTGTATAATGTCCTAAAGGTACCCTAGACAGCATCGTCTCTGCTGAAATTTTCTTTACTTGTAGATTAAAAAATAAGAGTGTGTAGAGGGTCATAATTCTTCTCTGTTTATGTTATATCTGCCAGTTAACGATAATTTCCTTTGTTTAGCAGAGCAGGAAAATAATATACGTAGTGCTCTTGGATAACAGATTGAGCTAGTATCATGAGGCATGTGTGCTAGACAAGGTACCTAATGCTATTGTATGTTCAGTAAGATTGGAGGAGAAGTGGAAGTATATTTATGGGCAATACCACTGTCTGCCCTCTTATAAGTATCAGTAGTTCATAGAAAAATGCCCCCTCGTGTTGGGGGAGGGGCCACATATTCTAGCTAGTATCTAGTTTCTGACCTCAAACTCCACTGATGTGATAACTACTTTCACACTATCTTGTCTGAAACTGCTTGCAATGCTGACTGCAGTTGGTGACGTAGCTACTATGATCCTTAATGGAACCCATCAGAGTTCATTTTTGTTCCCTTATCCTGTTATACGGCATATATATAGCAGGGTTGAGGAATCTTGAGCATGTCCTAGTGTGTTCAAACCTGGTCATTTCATCATTTCAAGAGCTTTTTACAAGGTTGGAAATTTCCAAGTTCATTATATATATATATATGTAATATATATGTAAAATCCGAAGAGAGTCCTGTTAATTAAGTCACAATCTCTAGTGCATGGATTCTGATGTGTAGACCGCTTTGGGAATCACTTCACTAGGATAGGAAAGGTTAGCAAGGCTGCCTATTTCTTGACCCAGTTCTCACATGTGAACTTTGTCCTGATACTCACAGTGATACCAAATTGAAAAGTCTTTTTTCCTTTAAATTTATGCCCACCACTCCATGTTACTTTTACCACCACAGTTAGAGGTTTGGATTACTGTACAGCTCTCAGGTCACCTCATGGTTATTTGCAACTGCTGCTTGGCACACTATCTTTCTGACTTTTATTATAAGCTCATTTGATTGACACCATCTTTCTGACATTTATTATAAGCTCATTTGATTGACACCATCTTTCTGACATTTATTATAAGCTCCATAGATTGACGGCATGGAACCATACTGTCTACCTGGCTGCCATAGTCACTTTGTTGTCTAGACTGGCTTCTCTCTGCCATGGCTATTCTCAGGAAGAGTGCAAACAAAGGAAAAAGGAAAAGGGTCTAAGCCTTCAGTCTGCTTCTCATCCCAGGGCCTCAGTGAGCCACTATCAGTCAGAATCTAGTTCCTGGGCTTGGAACATGTGGATAAAAGTCCTGGTTCTGTCACTTACCGGCTTTGTGATCTTGGCCTTCAGTCTCCTCCCCTATAAAAATAGATGCTGAGTGGTGGTTCACAAACTTGGCTGTGTATCAGAATCTGTTAGGTGCCCAGGTACCACTGCAGGCATAAAGAATCAGAATGATCAGATGTGGAAACCTGGAATTTATATATTTACTAAAGCCCCGCAGGTACAGGTACTGGTTATGCATCCATGTAACCTTTGGCTAACGTTCATGGACTTTTGATGAGGTGACTTTTGAGGTCCTGTCCAAATGCAATCATCTATGACACTGCATTGAAGAAATAAATAAAGGAAAAATTAAAATGAATAGCATCTAGTCCCATGACTGCCACATATTAGACATTTTGTTAGTGTAGATTCTTTCATGGTGACCATAACAATAATGTCATATGTTAAATGTGACAGGCATGTTTTAGGCTCCTTAACATGTCATCTCATGCAAGCTTAATAGTTATTCTACTAGGTAGCTATTGATATTCTTCTTCTTTCTGAGGTGGCAGAGAGGTTTGGTGAGAGGAAAGAGGGAAACCACTCAACCTCCTGCCTGTCTACAATCATCTCCCAACCCTGGTTACTCCTGCCTGACTGATGCCACCCCTAGGTCACTGCATTCTTTCCTCTGCTGCTCCTGTCACCAGGTCTGGTAACCTCCACATCCTGATGGATCATCCAGCCACCATCATTACCACTCAGTTCCTCAATCTCCTCTCTCCAGGAAAATTTGTCTTTGCCCCATTTCAGTCACCCATTTCCATGGTCAAACCCTTGACCTGTCATCAAAGGTAACTTCTCTAATTCTGAAACCTCAACTTCAGCTGCCCCCTCCTGTAACCAGTTTTCCTTCTCTATTATTTCCATTCCAATCCATTTTCAACGTCATCAAGACATCACCCCTCGACCCTGTGATGTTCTCACCATCAATCACCCCTTCCATTGCCCCCCCCAACACCGTCACTCTTTCTCTAACTTAGATTCCAGGTTTTATCATTATAATTACTCCTTTATAAACACCCTTAACCCCTCTCGTTCCACTGGACTATCTGGTTAAGGCTGGATATCATTTAAATGCTACTGTCAGCCTCCTTTGCCTGCACACAAGCAGCTAAATACACACTGCAGGGGCGGACGGGTGAGGGGAACGTAACCGTGCAAAGAAATGTCAATGTAAATTCATGACCTGAGATTTAAATGGGTTCTTTGCAGTTCTTCCTTAGCTTGTTGCTCTTACTGTTAAGCAAGACTACCATGGCATACCTTCTTCTCTTCCTCGAAACATTTACACCTTACAACCCCCGATGGCTTTACCTTACAGTTCATTGAGAAGAGAGAGGTGACCAGAGTAACTGGCATATTTGTGCTCCTGAATCCTTTGCTCCTACAATTATCTCCTCTCTCACACACCTTGTCCTCTTTTCTGGAGAGAAGCATGCAGTCAGCCTATAGGTGTGCTGTAGTAGCTCCTATCCTTAAAACAACAGACACGCTGCCAACTATAATGCAACCCCTGTTCTACTCATTACCTCCCCAGTTTGCTAATCCTTTTACATTAAAGCATCTTGAAAAGTTGCCTATAGTTACAGAATCTGTTTCTTTAGGTCATGTTCACTTTAAAAATCATTCCCCATGGTGTTTACTTTCATGACTCCATGGAGATTGTTCTTTGCAAGCTCACCAATGATCTTCTTGCCATCTTTCCTACTTGACCCCTCAGTTCTAGACTGATCATTCAGCATCAAATAAAATTCTAGAAAAAACCTATTTTCCCCACTTTCCATGACATGACACTCTTGGTTTTCCTTTCATTTCATTGGCTATTCCTTCCCAGTCTCTCCTACCTTCTGGTTTACTGATTTCTCCCGCTCCAATGAATCTTCCGATGCTGGAGTGATGCAAGGGTGAACCAAAGCACTGTGTGGGTCAGAGCAGAATGCACTCCAGCTACATTAAGCAGAAAGAGATGTCTTCTTTTAAGTGGGAGAGGTGACGTACCTTACATTTTTTTTTTAATGAACTAAAGAAAGCAACTTTTGTCTGATCTTCCAGAAAGGACTCCCACTGAAGGACTGAACTTCTAAGAATGCTGCTATCCCTACCATGATTAGGAGGTTGTAGAATTAGGATATGCTTTCACAGTTGGGAAGCTGTCACCATAGCTACTGAATTAGAACCATAGCAATGCCAGCACTCACAAAACAGATGCTCCCTGTCCCGCCTCGCTCCTCACACATCTCTGTTCTGAACTCCGTACTTGCACAAGTGCATCTGATTGGTGAAACTGAAATCCCACGTGGAAAGCAACTGCAGGGAGCCTGGGAAATATAGTTAGTGGTTTTGCAGGCTCTGCAGCACAGGGAGACACATTAGGAGCCTGGACAAGACACTGTGAGCCAATTTACTATATTTGCTACTCTATACATCTCTAGAAACTTCACCCATCCCCATGAATTTAATATCATCTATGTGCTGATGACTACTAAACCTTTATTTTCAGCTTTGACCTCTCCCCGGAGTAAGATTCAGGCACATATTTACTGTCTTCACTTGGATGTCTATTATACACTTTAAACTAAAATCATGAAAATACTCTTGATTTGCTATCCTGCTTCTCCCCATCTCTTACCCACCTTACAAAAAACATAACCTTATAGCCACTTGCTTCAGCCAGAAATGTAAGGGTTAGCTTTGATTTCTTGCCTTCCATTACTCTCCAAATACAATTTGTAATCAAGTCCTATTGATCCTACCTCCTGAATATATCCCAAAGCTACGCTTCTCCCTTTATTTTTCATTATCAATCCTATTCCAAGCTGTTATCATCTCGTTCCCCAGATTCTGCAATAGCTTTGTAACTGGTCTCCCAGCTCCAATCCATGTCCCACCGTGATACATTTTCTATTCAACAATAGTTAGCTACGAAAATACTCTGTATACATTTCCCATCAGATTTAAAATATATCCAGTCTTCTTAGCCCAGCTTATGAATCTTTCCATAACTTGACACATGCCTTAGCCATCTGTCCTCATCTCATGTCACTCCCCTGCCTATCCACAGGTACATACTGACTTACCTTCAGTTCCCTGAGTGCACCCAACTCATTCTTGCCTCTTCATGAAATGTGTATCTTCTATTTGTAGCCCCCCAACCTTTTTTAGTTCTTGACTTGAATGTCACTCTATATACAAGAGTGTTTCATGGAAGATCTTCTGCTGTATAACTGTTCAGCTTCTAGAACAGAGACTGACAGAAGGGTAGACTACAGAAATATCAACCGAGTTAATAAACTATATCTATGCAGATGAGATCACTGATGCTTGAAGAAATAAAGTTAGTCACCAGGGTCTCACAAATGGTGAATGGCACATCAGGAGGACAATCTCAGACCTCTCTGACCCCTGAGGCCAGCGCTCCTAACTGCTGTATTCTCCTGCTAGAACTAGACTCCTGACTTGTTGCTATGCCTACATTGTCCTCCCTTCAAAACCATCCAGCTAAGTAATCTTAAGGAACTACTTTGATGACACGACTTGGAAAACCTTTACTGGTTCTCCATTGCCTATAATATAAAGTGGAAGCCCTTCTTTCCAGCATTTAAAGTCCTTACACTGACTTCATTTCATCTATGAAATATTTTTTCCACTACCATATAGAATTTCTGTCTTCTTGTGACCAAGTTAAAAATTCCTCTATTTCTTGCTTTTACCTCCCATCTTTGGGATTCTGGTTCTATTTCCTGAGTCCTGGGATTTTGCCCCCACTGATGTGATACTCGTGATGCTCATTCATTGACTAGATATTCATTGAGGGCCAGCTCGGTGCCAGACATTACGTGGATTCAAGACTCTCCCCTGAGCCAAGGCATTAGTAAAGGCTGTGTTCTAGAACCTTCCAGGATGCACACCTCTTTGGGTACAATGCCCTTGAAGGTAGCTCCTGCTGAGCCCACTCTTCTAATGACTTAAATTCTATTTCATAAATCAGGAGCTCCCTTTGACTTTGATTTTTAAGGTTTCTAGAAAATCAATGGCAAATGGTATAAATCCTACTGCAGAGTTAATATGAACCAGAAATTATTCTTCTTTTTTCTATCAAAGCTTGTAGCGAGTGAATTAAAAAGAAGTGACAGCAAACTTCTAAGTGCTCTCAAACTTCATCTGTAGAAACCCACTGCCATGCTGAGGCAAACTTTAAGAAATATATACTTCTAATGAAGTCCCATTAAAAACAGATATACTGTGCAGGGTAGCTTTTATGTATTTCTTTTCACATCATTGCTGATTTCCCAAGGTACTTGTGCTCACAGAAGCTCTCCCTTTTTCTCCCAGCCTGCTTCTCCTGCCAAATGCATTCATTGAGGCCACTAGGCAAAGATTTAGAGAAATTGCTACCATGGAAGCAAAATGATGCCTCTGAAACAGCACTGTAATTTTGAATCCTAGACTGTAAGCACACTGATTTGAAAAGAGAGTTTGCTTCTATTGTAATTGAGGAAATTATGTTCAGTAATATAAAGCAAAGAGAAGAAAAGGAAAAGAAAGAATAGTGCATACCCACTCATTATTTTGTTTGAAAAATATTAATGGTCAGAATTTGGCCATTTGTGGATAAAGAAGATGTGGCACATATATACAATGGAATATTACTCAGCCATAAAAAGAAACAAAACTGAGTTATTTGTTTTTGTAGTGAGGTGGATGGACCTAGAATACTGTCATACAGAGTGAACTAGGTCAGAAAGAGAAAAATAAATACCGTATGCTAACACATATATATGGAATCTAAAAAAAAAAAAAAAGGTTCTGAAGAACCTAGGGACAGGACAGGAATAAAGACGCAGACGTAGAGAATGGACTTGAGGACACGGGGAGGGGGAAGGGTAAGTGGGACAAAGTGACAGAGTGGCATGGACATATATACACTACCAAATGTAAAATAGATAGCTTGTGGGAAGCAGCCACATAGCACAGGAAGATCAGCTTGGCGCTTTGTGTCCACCTAGAGGGGTGGGAGGGAGACGGAAGAGGGAGGGGATATGGGGATATATGTATATGTGTAGCTGATTCACTTTGTTATACAGCAGAAACTAATACATCATTGTAAAGCAATTATACTCCAATAAAGATGTTAAAAAAAAAAAAGAATTTTGCCATTTGTGACACTGTTGGGGCATTACTTCCATTGTTTCAAAGATACTGTAAGACTTCGAATTCCGAAACGAATATAGCAGCCCTGAAATTCTTATTCCTCCTTTCTTCACATGAGGACTAGATTTCTCTAGGGTGTGATTCTGGTGGCTGACTCCTCAGAAACAAGAACCCCTTTGAGTCCTTCTAGGAGTTTTCACTTCTAGAAATTACAGCTAGAAACACCAGATGACCTGTCTCCTGGTTTTCCAATCACTGCTTACTGCATAAGGTTGGTCATTTTTCTTTACCTTTCTAGGGTTTATTTTTCTATCCATTAAGTGAAGCAATACCTGTATTATATGACTATCGTAAATAGTCATATTTACGATAGTTATATAATAAGGATTAAATGAACACTAGGGCAGTCTTCATCATCACCTTCTTGCTCTGAAGTTGACCATTTGCTTTTGACCTACTGTCTTCTTTGGAGACTGGATGGTATTCCTGAAATCCTGTCTCTGCACCTGCTTGCTACTTATTTATTTATATTTTGATTGATGCAATTACTTGCTTCCTGAGGTTTCTATTTATTGCTTCCTGATCCCCCACTCTTGCATAAATATCCTGTTTGCTTATTGCTAGATTTCCCAGTACTGTGCTTGCCTATCAGAACTTCTTTCACTTATTCATTCGTTCCACAGTTATTTAATGTCCAGCTGTTCTATGCCAGGGAATAGGTGAGACACTGTGAATACCAAGACAAAAATGCAGCTCCTATGTTGAAGGGGAAATTCTGTTAATCACGATAGATTAGTGCTAGATCAGTGATAGACATCAGGAAGTTTCCAGTGGATTCTTGACACAGAAGGTAACACAATTTGGGAGGAATTTAAAAATAAAAGTTTCTGCTAGTCATCATTTGGGGGCCCCTAAAGGAGACTGAGACAAAGGCTTGGGTACAGGTGATATATTTGAAAGGTGGTTCCAGGATGAACAAGAGACAAGTGAGGCAAATGGGACATGGGAGGGGGAAAGCCAATAATGGGTGTGTTGATGGATGGACTGTGGGTGACTGAGGCTCAGTCCTTCTTGGGATACTCTGAGGAACCTTATAGAATTCAGCTCAGGATTTTCCCACAAAGAAATGGGAAAGCTGGGGATATTTATCCACTGACTGCTGTCCCTATCTGGTTGAGAAGTATTCTCTGGGTGTTGACTACATGCCTTGAGCTTGAACTGAGAAAGCTCCCCTGGGGCCAAAGAAAGCCCTCAGACAGAGAAGCAAAAAGAGGCAGGTCTCTATAATGGGTGCCATCAGGGTGTATGCAAACTGTCCCCCTGGGCTACAGATATACATGGAAATGAGCTGAGAGGACAGCTGCAAATCTTATTTTTCAAAATTCAGTCCTTTGACTGATGTTGTCTACTTGCTCATCTAACAACTGCTACATTATTACTTGAATTTCTCAGTTTCTATAAAAGCAGCCATTTGGTTCTAAACAAGCACACATCATAGAAGATATTTTATCTGTATTTCTTACCTGTAGTTTCTCTTAGTTGTAGACATCAGTGTTTTCCCCAGCAGAATCAAAGTTTATGTACTTTACATAGGCTGGGATGGAAGATGGCTTCCCATTATATCCTTCTGCTTCAATAGACATTAACTGGTGGGTTTTTATACTCAAGAGTAGACAGTACATAAGATGATTTTCTTTACGCATTGACTGGGATAAAACTTCCCTCTAGCCTAAAGGTCTTTTATGAATTGTGCTGCTTTTCCTAAAGTGAAAATGATGTTTAGATATTTTGGAAACTCTTTAACTTGTAGCACATGATTCCTGACAGCAGGTACCCAAAATATGGTGAATTATATGAAGTCAGTGGCCTTTGCCCTCCACCCAACCTCTGCATCCCATCCTTTTACTACTACTAAAGTCATTTTTCTAAAGCATGTCCAAAAATAGCATTCCTTTCCTTATAAATTTTTGCTGGCAAGTTCAGACTTTGGCACGATATTCAAAATCCTAAGGGTCTGACTCCATCTTACATCTCCTTCTTTGTATGCCACTCAATCTATTCAACCTAGTCATCTCTTCAATGACTCTTCAGATTATATACTTTTGCCCTGTTGCCACTGATTGAAATCCGACTCATTATGTAAGACATGAAAGAGTTGTGACTTTTCCACTTGAATGCTGAGCCTCCACTAGAACAGAAGCTGATGTAACTTCCACATGAGGACTGTGAAGACAGGAAAAAAAAACAAAAACGAAATGAAGCAGTGTGAAATCTTATATCCTATACATATGCAAGTTCACATATTTACAACTGGGTAATCGCATGGGAAAATGAATGCAAACAAATGTGTGGGTTGTTTTTAACTCTGTTTACTGACATAACATGTGGTCTAGGGTGAGGAATTTAGGAAGATGGAATTATAACTGCATGGAATCCCGCACAGAAATAGAAAGGGTAACGAGGAGAGCTAAACAAAAGCCCCACAGCAAACTCTATAACAAAACCGAGTGACAAGACATCCCCCTGAACTCTAAAAGATAAGTAAGATAGAAAAATCCAGCAACAGCAACAAGAGTCACATGGTATCAGGCCGGCAGGAGAGAAGCCATATTGACTGCTGGCAAAGCCAGAATAACTAACAGGGACTGCATAGAAAGCTGAGCATGTAATTCTGACCAGGAGCTGAAACATGGAGGGAGTCTGTACAGTCCCCAGTCCAGGGATGGGTGCAGGGGGGCCATGGAATGTTGGTCAGGGCGGGAGTGGGCTGGGCCCCAAGAGAAACTCAGAAATAAAATAGTTGGAGAAATAAATTTTAAAAGAGATCTGTCCATGCTCAAGAAAGATTTAGAAATAAAAGAAAAAATAACTTCAGACGTGAATGTTAAACTATTAGAAACTCAAGAGTGAGCAAACCCCACAGATAATACCTTAAGAAAAATAGATGACTGAAAGAAAGTAACATTTTAGCCTCCAAAGGAGAGACAATAAAAGCAAGAGAAAATAAAGAATACAGAATATAGTAAGTCCCCTACACATGAACAAGTTCCATTGTGAGAGCACATTCATGAAGTCCAATTTGTTCATAAGTCCAGCAAAGTTAGCCTATATAATAAAGTTGGCTATATAGTACTGTCTATAATATAATACTTTTCACACAAATAATGCATTAAAAAAACACAAAAAATACCAATAAAGATGTTAAAAAAGAAAACATTTTTAATCTTACAGTCCAGTACCTTGAAAAATACAGTAGTACCAGTACAACAGCTGGCATACAGGGGCTGCCATCGAGTGAACAGGCAAGAAGGGTTACTGAGTGGAGGAGGGAGAGGAGGTGGGGGATGGTAGAGCTGAAGGATTGTCAGCAATAGGAGACGGAGGGCAAGCTGCAATTTCACTCATGCCTGGCGTTGATGGCACAGGTTCTGGTTCCTTGCTGGGTTCAATTCTATCTACGTGCTTGAAAAAACGATCCAGTGATGTCTGGGTAGTAGCTCTTTTTTTCTCCTCATAGATGACGCAATAGCACTGGACTGCATTCTGAACGGCTGCTGCAACCTTCGTGTGCCGTTCTGCGTTCGGGCCCTGTGCCTCA
The DNA here is from genome assembly GCF_005190385.1 of Monodon monoceros. Lineage (NCBI taxonomy): Eukaryota > Metazoa > Chordata > Mammalia > Artiodactyla > Monodontidae > Monodon > Monodon monoceros. The sequence continues at coordinate 44,743,556 of NW_021703765.1, forward strand.
AAAACTAACAGCGCCTCCTCAAATAAAGAAAATCCCCTTGCCACTTCCTGCATTGTGCATCTCTTCAGTTCTTCAGTTACTTCTTCTTCCTCTTGTCTCTCTTTGTCGTTTCTCTGAGTGGGCCTCCAGTTCCATCAGGTCTTCATTAGTAAGCTACACAAAGTAAGTACACAAAAGCACAACCACTTGTAGAGGATGCACGCGTGTGACAATGTACGCCAGACACGTGAACTAACTTAACGTGATTGGACATGTGAACGCACGTTCACATCATTGAGAGTTTGAAACTGAAGGTTAGTATGTAGGGGACTTACTGTACAAAGATCTCCTATGCACAAAATAGAAATCGCCAAAGAAGAAAAATCAAAGAAACTGAACAGAATGAACACCAGAAATATCAATCAAAAATATCTCCTAGGATAAAAAAGCTGGAAACCATAAATTGAAAGGAGTTGCTGCATATTCAGGAATATTGACCTAGAATGGTCAACCTTGATACATATTGTAGTAAAGCTGTTGGACTTTAAAGAAAAAGAAGAAAAAGTATAAATCATATATATATATATATATATATATATATATACACAACATATAAATTTTTAGGTGTAAGAAAAACATACATGTATATATTCTTCTTTGGTCTCCTTCGAGCATCCAGTCAAAGGGACCAAGTAACTTAAAAGGAAAAGAATATCAGACTTTTGGCTTTTATGACAGAAAGAAAATGGAGTAATATATTTACCATAACTCAGGAAAAAAGATGTGATCCAAACTCATCTTTATGTTATAAAAGCCAAAGACAAGTGATTATGAGCTTGCAAAAATTCAGAGAATATTCTCATGACACTCTCCAAAAAGCCTACCATTAGGGGATAAACGTCAAATGATCAAAATTGTTGGAGTGACATCTGCATAAGGACTGGTGGTATGCATTAAATATATGTTTGACTGTAGAATTAGGGCTAAATAATGGTTCTAAGGAAGGTGGTATAGTATAAAATGATTGTATTCTCTGACAACAAAATATTGAGGAAGTTTGAAGAGAGTATATGAAAAGTAGAATAGGCTCATAGTCTTAATAGGTATTAATTGAGAATAAAAAGATATTACTTCAAAATAAATGCTGGGGGAAAAGAGAAGGGAGGGAAAAAGTACTTGCTGGCTAATTTCACTACAGCTCATAATAGAGAACCAATAAAGAGAGTCCCCATGCCCCCAAAAAGAGAGAACCAAGGCTATTGTACAGTATAATGTTCATCTTTAGAACAAAACACAAACCTTTTAAAATACCTAAAGATGTACGTTGCATTTCCAAACTCTATCCCAAAGAAATGCTGCCAATATTGTAAAAAAAAAAAAAAATACCCACACAAGGCCATTTGTTGTAGCACTATTGGTAATAGCAAAGTCTGCAAACAACCGAAATTATCATCAATAGGGAACGAGTAGTTGAGTAACCGTGGTGCCGTTACACAATGAAATACTAAGCAGCTGTAACAGGGAATAAAATGTTAGTTTTTATACTTCCATGGAATGACCACAGGTTATATTACAGAGTAAGTACGTATATTCAAATTTTAGCATCTCTAGGAGATTGTACTTGTTCGGTGACAAGATGTAATAGTTGATATTAGGTTTTACTGGTGTTCTTAGAAAAGGCCCAAGTTTCTCTGCCTCATATATTGTGGTATGTAATAAAATGCTTGATTCCCTTAGCAAGTTAGATGCTTAGAAAAATACCTGAATATTTCTAAACCATTATGTCATCAGACTGATATTATTGGTATAACATCAGCACATTTTGTCTCTGATACTTCAGCTTCCCATTTCTTAGTGTTATTTCTACCTTTCATACCATCTCATCAGTCAGTACACTGATTCAGTAACATTCATGGTGCATTGCGTCAATCCACTTGAACTTACTGAGTGTCAGGTGTAGCAGAGGAAGCTAGATGTCTTCCAATATTCATTCACTTCTTCCTTAGTAAAAGAACTTATAGTTGGGCTATGAACACCCAGCTAAAGATTCCATTTCTTACCCTCCTTTGAAGCTAAATCTGGTCGTGTGACTAAGTGCGGCACAGTAGGATGTTAATGAATTTTTTGATGCCGTTTCTGAGTTGTGCACTTCAAAGGAAGAAGCACGCCTGACCCCTCTAGTGACCCCTTCCCATGGGCCATAATGTGGATGTGTTGACAGGAGCTGGGACATCCATTTTGAGCAGTCAAATGCAAGTTCTGGGCTGAGGGTGACCGAGCAACAAGATGGAGGGGGTGTGGGTCTCTGTTGATTGTGGTACCTCCTACTGGCCCTGGATGCCTGACCCAGACTTTTATGCAAAGAGAAAGTAACTTCATCTTCTCTAAACTACCATTATTTGGATCTCTCTCTCATAGCAATCAAATTTTCACCCTAAATAATACATCAGGAAATAACTTAGATTCTGGGAAGAGTAAAGTCAATTTATTTGTTCTCAATTAGCATGGCTTAGATTTTTTTGAAAAAGAGACTAAAAGTGTAAATACTCAAAAAGTTTAAATAGTTTTATTGCTTGAAAATCTGTGCGAATAGAACTGCTTATATCTATAATTCTAATATGTTTTTGCCCTGGTGCCCTTAATCTTTCATGGTTTGCTCTCAGAACTCTAAATCAAGTTGAGCTAAGAACAATGTGTCAAACAGTATTGGTTGAAGCAATTTACGGACAACGGTTTTAATATCAATTTTATAGTGATATTGCCAATTGTCAGAAGAGCAAAATGAAATCCAGCGTAAACTTTGCCCTAAAAATAATTGTCTAAAATGTGGAAGTTCAAAGAATATGGGGGTAACTTGAGGCCTTCACCATACTTAAAAATTGGAAATGGCAGTTGTAATATGAAGGGAGAAAAGTTTGTGTTACTTTCAGGCTGTGAGAAAGCAGTTATTTCCTTTGGTCAGAAAAATTGCAGTAGGTAATTTTTCATCCCTGTTTAACCAGCTAATAGCTTCCAGGTTGTTTCAACAAGCTTTTAAGATAGTGGGCATCAAAGTATTTTAATATTTTAATGCTTAGTAAAGAGTCAAATGCTTGACAACTGTGGAACTCTGAGGGATGTGTATCTGAAGTATTTTAAGAATAGGAGTGAGTTATGAACAATTCAACTGTGAGACGGCATTTCTCAAAGCCAGTTTCAAGGATCAACAGAATCAGACTCTCTAGGGCTGGGTCCTAAGAAGCTAAATACTTAAGGAGCTCCCCAGAAGATCTGGTCACACACAGAAGTGGAAGACCAGTGATTAGCTGTGTAAATGTACAATGGCAAAAGTACGATGCCAATAGTTACCATTTATCAAATATCTGTCATGTGTCAGCTTTGCTCACATGATTTCATTTAATCCTCCTAACACCTCTGAAGGACAGGTGACAATTTACTATTTTATAAATTTGGAAATTGAGAGGTAGAAACCTTGAGTAAATGGCAGAGTCAAGCTTTGGACCCATATTGATTCTCATTAAGATATACACAGGCATTTAGAGTTGCTTATGTTTATCTTTAATATTAATGCAGCTGATGTAGAGATCAGTTATTTATAAAAGGTACTTAATGGCTGAGTGCTCAAAATCTCTAATGCCTGGGCTTCCCTGGTGGCGCAGTGGTTGAGAGTCCGCCTGCTGATGCAGGGGACACGGGTTCGTGCCCCGGTCCGGGAAGATCCCACATGCCACGGAGCGGCTGGGCCTGTGAGCCATGGCCGCTGAGCCTGCGCGTCCGAAGCCTGTGCTCCGCAACGGGAGAGGCCACAACAGTGAGAGGCCTGCGTACCGCAAAAAAAAAAAAAAAAAAATCTCTAATGCCTATATATGTAGGTCATTTCAAGATATTTCAATACAAAGAAGTAGAAGACATGAGACCTTTCCTCAGTGACCTTACAGTTTAGATGGAGAAAGAAAACATGTAGAGAATAAAAGTAAAATAACAACACAGATGGCTCCATCATGCTGGACTTGAGGTGATGGCCAGGATGTAGCTAACATGAAGAGTAAGTGGAAGGACATTCCAGGCAGTTAATATTTAAGACAATCACTTATATTTGGCAATCCTTCTCTAAGTTACTTATGTTTAAATCATGAACTCATTTGTCATCCTAATCTTTGAGGCCCCGAATTATAATTGTCAGATACAATGGTGCATATAAATCTGTGCATAAGAAATTACCCTGCCCTATTTGCTTGACATTTTGGCAGATCTCAAAGGTAAGTGAGTGATCACCTATTCTGACTCTGTGTTTCGTAGATGAAGAAACCGAGGTTTAAAACGCAAAGCAATTGTCCAAGGTCATTTGATTTAGCCATCATAGTTCAATGAAACACCGTTAACTATTGGCAGGGTTGGAATTGGTTTCCAGCCGCTGCTCACTGCTGTTTAGTAAGGAAAACTGTACGGAATATGTGTTTTTAAATAAAACACTTTCCTAGAGTCTTCTAGAAATGCTCAGTGGAAATGTCTTGTATTGGGTTGGCCAAAAAGTCCGTTCGGGTTTTTCTGTAACATCTTTCTATGCCTTCAGAATATATAATGCTTTTCTGCTTCCAGTTTGGAGCACAGGAGTTATAGACGTGACCAAGGAGGAGCAGAGATGTCACATCACTGTGCACACAACACAATTCCAGAGCATCTTTATCCTGAAGAATCCAATATGCTTTGAGAACATGGTTTAATTAAGCTTCACAGCAGGGGAATCTAAGGTAGAAGAAGGCAAGAAAGATTGTAAAGGAGAAGCATGTGATTCTTGGAAAATGAAAGAGATGTGAGGGTGACCTTTCTATGATCACTGTTACTTTATTGATCTCAATAAAGCGAGTCCCCTTCCAGAAGCTGTACATTGCATTAAAGGTGACCTTTTTCTCAATTGAGACATATTATTTTTATTTATTATTTTTATTTTTATTTTTTTTTGCGGTATGTGGGCCTCTCACTGTTGTGGCCTCTCCCGTTGCGGAGCACAGGCTCCGGACGCGCAGGCTTAGTGGCCATGGCTCACAGGTGCAGCCGCTCCGTGGCATGTGGGATCTTCCCGGACCGGGGCACGAACCCGTGTCCCCTGCATTGGCAGGCGGACTCTCAACCACTGCGCCACCAGGGAAGCCCGAGACATATTATTTTTAAGTCAAAGATATGTCCATCTTTGCCTTTAATCATTTTTTTATCCTGTTAACTCAAAAAACATCTACTGAGCAAGTGCATATATAGGCACTTTGGTACATACTGTGGATTAAATGAATAAATAATAAAGATGAGTAACTCATAGTACATAATAACAAGGAGCCTACAGTCTAGTAGAAATGTATAAAAATCACTGTTACTAAAAGCATAACATAATAAATGTAATAAAGAACGTTCAAAGATTTGTAACAGATGGAATGACTTTAACCAAAGAGAACTAACTTTTGGCCTCCTGTTAATTAAATTAATTAAATTCATAAGGTTGAAATTTAGGGCTCTGAATATTACCTGTTTTGCCTGCCATTTTTACAAATGAGTTGGGTAAAGATGTAAGTGCCATGACAGTCAGAATCGTGAATAGCATGAGGCTAGTAGGGATAGAAGAGAAGGTGGATGATAAATGTGAGATCTAAGGTGATATTAATAATGTGGACAGATAGGCTGCATTCAGTAAGAACACATGTCATGGAAATACATTTAAAGTTCTGTATTTGAATGCAAGAAATCAGTGCTATAAGTTTGTAAAACTATACTCACAAAGATCATTTAGAAAAAGCGATAACGACAATTAAGACTTACTGAATTTGTATTATGTGCCAGACACTCAACTATATGCTTTCTATAATTCCACTTAATCCTCCCAATAATCCTGTGCACTGGGCACTATTATTATCCCCATTCTATAGGTGAGGAAACTAAGTGTTGGATAAGTTAAGTAGTTTACCCAACTTGATTTGCTGAGCCTGTAATTTGAAGCATGATCTATTTTGTGGCAGATCAAGCCCCTGATCCCCCACTTAATTTCTCAGTTATGATATGCAGGAGTGTTCTCTGGGCACTTAATTACATAATAATAATAATAGTAATAATTACAAGTGGATTCTGAGCTTCTTACCAGAACTTTTTGGAGTAAAATACAAATTACTTACACATGAGTACTCTATGTGGTTATTTTTTATTTTATTTTATTTTTTAAATATCTATATATTTTATTTTTTTTAAGTTTTTGGCTGCGTTGGGTCTTCGTTGTGGAATGCAGGATCTTTTGTTGTGGTGCTCAGCCTTCTCTCTATTTCTGGCTTGTGGGTTTTCTCTCTCCGGTTGTGGTGCGCAGGCTCCAGGATTTGTGGGCTCTGCAGTTTGCAGCACGTGGGCTCTCTAGTTGAGGCGTGCGGGCTCAGTAGTTGCAGCACATGGGCTTAGCTGCTCTGCGGCATGTGGGATCTTAGTTCCCAGACCAAGGATCGAGCCCATGTCCCCTTCACTGGGAGGCGGATTCTTTACGACTGGACCACCAGGGAAGTCCCTATGTGGTCATTTTTTAAAGTAAAAAAGTTATAAAGACTTTACTAAAAAAATCATTTATTTAGTATGTTTCATGAGTTTTCTAGATGTATCTGGTGAGCAGAAAATCTCATGTCATTAACATTTTTAATGAAAACCACCCTTGATGGAGTATGTTATGAGTTTTGAGTAACCACTATTATTGTTTCTGCCAAATGACCATGACACTATAATCAGCTTGCTTTGCATTTTTAGAGCTTTTGCCTTGCTTTCCATTTGTTCTTCTCTCCATGGGAGGATAAACCTTCTCCCTGAAGTCAACTAAAATCAAAATATGTTTTTACCACTCCCATTAACAAATGAGGTCTCTGCTTGGAGTTACGGTAATAGAACTGAATATATTTTGAAGTAGAATTTAAAATAATCTCCCTGTGATAACACAGTTTTATTCTTTACCTTAGTAAGTACAGTTGACTCCTGAATTACATGGGTTTGAGTTGGGTGGGTCCACTTATACCCACATTTTTTTCAACAGCAAATACTGTAGTACTACACAGTACCAAGTTAGTTGAATCCCCGGATGTGGAATGGCAGGTATGGAGGGCCAACTACAAATTATATGTGGATTTTAGTCTGTACCAAGGGTCCATACCCCTAACCCCCGCCAGTGGTGGCACCCCTAACACCCATTCCCATGCACCGCTTAAGGGTCAACTGTGCCAAACATTTTAAATGTTGAAACTAAGTTTCATGTGGATATCTGTTCCCCCATAATGTATTGCATCGTGTTCCCGCTGTTGAGTACATTTATGCAAATAATTGTTTAAACATGACCTTGGAAGACAAGTTCAGAAAAATTGGTATATTTTATTTGACAGCAGAACATGGACTTAAAAAATATTTAGTATCATAAAACACAAACTACCAACTTTCAATGCCCAACTAAAATAAAGTACAAAGATTGGGTTTTATAAATAAAAGTGATATTAAATGTCTTTGTTATAAAGCCACATAAAACTGAGTCCGTATTATTAGACCCAAAACTGAGCTTTCTAAATTTTGCTCTCAAATGTTCCAGACCCACCATAGCCCTGGAGCTCCCCACAACTGACTCTCTTAGGAAAGACAGGGATGTTTATAGTGTTGGGATAAATTTCTTTCATCTTCCCTTTCTCATTCCAAGCACAGGAGGTTTGGCCAAGGTTGAAAGCTTAAGCTATTTAAAAATTATCTCCCTCATGGCTTTCTCTCAAAGGGTTATATCAGAAGAGGCACAGAAGCCCTGAGAGAAAGAAGACATGGTTCCCCATGCTGGATGGAGACCAGAGATCCAGGGCCCTTAAGTAGTGATGACCCATTCCATTCTATAGCAGCACTGCAGGGATGTGGTGGGTCTCAGAGACGCCACAGTGGTGTGTCTGTGAGGCAGGACTCCATTTATTCATTCCTAATTCATTCAACAATATCTACTGAAAGTCTGTGTGCCAAGCACTGGTATAGACACTTTTGATACATCACCAGACAAACGAACAATCACTGCCCTTCCGGAACTTATATACTACCTGGAAAAGATAGATAATAAACAACGTTCATCATAAATAAATATGTTATAAAGGATGCTCAAGTGCAATAGTTGCAATTTAAAAAAAGCAAGGTCAGAGGGATCAACAGGGAGGCTGACAATTTTAAACAGAAGCATCACAAGAGGGCTCCCTGAGCCCTCATGTCTTTGAAAAGGAGAGATTTTAGTAAAGACTTGAAGGAGGCAAGAGCTTAGCTCTGGAGCTATTTGGAGAATGAGTGATCCAGGCAGAGGGAACAGCTTGTTCAAAGGCCCCAAGGTAGGAAGGGTCCTGACACTTCTGAGGAAGAGAAGGAGATGTGTGTGTGTGTGCGCGCGCGCGTGCGCGCACACGCACACGGGGCTGGGGCTGGGGCGGGGGAGGGGGGCTAGAGTAAATGTGTTTTGTGGGAGAGAGCCGAGAGAGATAAATGCTGGCTGTTAGCTGTTGTAAGGATGTTGGCTTTTATTCTGAATGAAAAGGAGAGTTATTGAAGGGTTTTGACCTGAGCAGTGACACAATCTTTGTTTTCAAAGGATCACACTAGTTCTATGTTGAGAATAGACTGTTTGGGGGCAGGTTAGGGGGGGCAGGGATGCAAAGGTAAAAACCATGAGACTGACAAACCAGGGAAGACATGCTGACAGCTTGAACCATGCTTGTAGCAGAGAAAGCAGGGAAAAATGGTTGCATTGTGGATACATGATAAAGGTAGAATCCACAGGACTGCCTAATGGCTTAGATATGAGATGAGTGAGAAAGACCACAATCAAGAACAAGAAATCAAAGACCTAAGTTGCAGGGGTCTCATTATCAGGTTAAAAAAAAAAGAATCCTCGTTTTGTATGCAAGTAGCAGTGCCTATAAGGAACACATGATTTAGAAAATGAGGACATCACTGGTCACCATAAGAGCCCAAAGGTGAAAAGTCTCTCCTCAATTTTCTGGGTACCACAGAAACCTCTCAAGATTTTTAAATGATCTGAGCGAGAGGAGGGGAGACCAATAATTTAAGTTGCATTTCCCTATCATCTGTTAGATGCAACTGTTCAAATAATATATGCTTACACATATCATAAGGGTGCAGCTTGTCAAGTTTCCCACAAATAGGATACACCTGTGCAACAAGCAGCTCTTGGAAAGCATCACGTATGTCTCCCTCTCTTCCAGCCACTGCTCTGGTCCAGTGCAACCACTAACCTGCCTTTTCAGATCCCAGTTTGATTTTGTGTGTGTTTCTTTGTGGATATAACCCCTTTTGCTCAACCTGTTGGTTGTGAATCCATTCATAGTGTTGCTTGTGGTCGTGGTTTGTTAATTCTCTGCTGGGCTCAAGGTTGGCAAACTTTTTTCTATAAAAGGTCAGACAGTCAATATTTTAGGCTTTGCAGGCCACATATAGTCTTTGGTACACATCCTTCCTTGTTGTTATTTGTTTCTTTTTGTTGTTGTTGTTTTTATAATCCCTTTAAAAATATAAAATCTATTCTTAGCTCAAGGGCCAGTAATAAAACAGGCAATGAGCCAACCTTGGTCAGTAGGTTGTAGTTTCCCAGTAGGCCGTAGTTTGCTGACTCTGCTACGTAGAATATACCACTACATGTATATCCGTCCTACTCTTGAATAGTATTTGGATAGTTTCCAGTCTGAAGCTATTGGGGCCTTCTAGTGCGTGTCTTCTGGTGCACAAATATACACATTTTTATTGAGTATATACCTGGCTGTGGAATTGCTGGGTCATAGGGCACAACTGTGGGTATGTGTGTGTGTCTGTGTTCAACATAAGTAGACATTGCCAACCAATATTTCAAAGAGGTTATACCAATTTACATTGCCAATACTTGGTGTTTTTCATGTTTTTAATATTTTCACCATTCTGGTAGATGTGCAGTAGAATCTCACTGTGGTTTAATATACATTTTTTTTAATGATTGATCAGATTGAGCACCTTCTCTCAGTTTCTCAGGCTATTCTGATACATATAAATTGAATTAAAGTAAATAAAAATTATCACAGTTATTAAATATATGAGCTGAGATTATTTGATCATATCATTCTGGTGGCTCCCATTTCACGTAGAATAAAATATAAACACCTTATCTTGTATTGTAAAACTACACGATCTGGTCCCTGCCTACCTCTCTGACCTAATTTCACATTAATCTTCTTCTTGAACCCATATCTTCAGCTATTGTGGCCTTTTAAAAGCTCCTTGTACGTGCCAGGCTTCTTGCCGCAGGGTCTTTGCACCAGCTGTGTCTTATGATATGGGGACTAATCTTACCCTGATCTTCCTAGATTGGCTTCTCCTCTTCAACCAGGTGCCAAGTTACATGTGACCTGCTGTGAGCATCCTTCTCTGCTCACCCTATCTAACCAATCTGGTGGTCACTCTTCTTCTCATCACTGTACTAGAATTCTCTGCATAGCACTCAACACCTCTGACAATTTTAGGGACTATGTCTGTCTTACTTTTATATTTGCAGCCCCTAGAGCAGTACATACACATAGTATGTTCTCAATAAATGTTTCTTAGTAAGAGGACATGTGTACAAGATGTGTCAGTTATGAGGTCTGGCCCTCCCCATCATTTGTTAGGGAAATTTCTTCATCAGTGGTCCCAGCTCACAACCACCTTGTTACAAAAGTGAACTGCGTTAAAAAGATAACTTTAGCTAATAAGAGCGCCTCTAACCTCTGAACCAGAAAGCAAAGAAATAATTGTCAAGCCTGCCTCTGAGAGATCATGAAATAGGGCTGTGGCTGGAGAAACCATCACAGAATAGTATAAACTGAAGTGAGAGGATGGGGAGTGAGGAGAGAGGAAACTCGAAGTCAGCAGGGGAAGGCAGCTGACAGTGATGGCTAGAAGCATCCTTGTTGGGGTAGCTGGGAAGCAACAGCAGAGCTAGCCGTCAACAAAGTCAGACCCGCACTGTTGTGACCCCTGACCTTCAATTTCCATGGGATTCCACTTCGATTCAAAGTAAATCACCCTTTTTTTTGCAGTAGCTTGAACAAATCGGTATTCCTTATATGCAGATGAAGCCTGACCATAATTACTTAATCAACAGTTGATTAGTATTTATTTATTGAACATTAGAATGATTCACTAATAGCATTAATTGAACAATGCCAATTTCAAGCTAACCAGTCTAGGAAACTTTAAGACATAACTTTAACAATAAAAGAATATTTTTGCTTTCTGCAGGTCCTTCCCTTCCTGGCAGACCGGGGGAACCTTGCATTTTTCTGTGATAATCTGAAGTCTCCTGCAGTGAACGCAGCAGCCTCCCTCTAATCAGGGACAATCATAAGTGGGATGATTTTGCACCATTTGGCTATAATTAGACCAGCTTTCTTTTTATTGATTCATTAACATCATACTTGGCTTTCAGAACCAACAAACTCCATCTAAATTCCTCCAGAACCAGGGGCAGAGTGGTGAACTGGAATGAAGACTTGGTAACTAGAATAAGGAAAAAGGAAACAGAAAAGTATATTGCTTGGTTTCCCTTCATCCCCAAATTGCAAACTGCAAAGCAGACAGAAACAACAGCCAGTCTGCTACACTCTTGAACAATAGCCTTCATTACTCTGCTCCCAAAGGAAAGCTGGCTGACAATTAGGCCCTGGCTGTACTGTTGGACTTTCTCACACAGTTGTTTTAACCCCAGTTTTTCCTTTCTATTTCAAGAACAGAGATACTATATATATGAAATTCAGACATTCTATTGTTCCCTGGCCATTGTCTCCTATTGTTTTTAGTGTGTGAAGCATATAAATTTTTTTAGCTCTTAAAGGTACTGTCACAGGCAGATACACAGTATTTGTAGCCATTGTCATTTCAATGTGAAAAAAATAGTTATAGTAATAGCAAATGAATTTCTGATTATTTACTGAAATCAATATTTAGGAAGCATTGAACAAGCCCTTGAGTGAAAGTATATTATAGGTCCTTAAAGAACGATGGTAATTTCTACACAGACCTTGTGCTCAAGGTATTGCAAAGGTTGGAGAAATAAGAGACCAGTGTCTGTGCTGAAACTCTGGAAGTCGAGAAAGTTCTTCTAAAGCTGTAATAGGAATACAAAGGGCTTGAGCATCTTGTTCAAATGCAGATTCTGAGTCACTAGTTCTCCAGTGAGGCCCAAGATTCTGCCGTTCTCACAAGCTCCAGGGGCAAGCATGAACCTATTATCAGTGAAGACAGTATCTATTTATCCTAGTGAGCTCTCAGACTACCACAACATGCATTTGGCCAAGAATATCTCTTCTACCATTTTGTTAGATGCCTACTTATTCCTAATTCTTTTAGATTGAATTACATAACAGTATTAGATTACAATGTAGTCACAAATGATGGTTTTTGAATCCAGCCTCTGAACTCTGTGACTGTGAGCAAGTTATTTAATTCAAGTCCATCTAGACTCCATAAAATTAGGAAGATGATATCATATACTTGCCCGTATATTATTTGCTCATTGAATTTGATTTGAATCTGAATATTCAGATTTAACCATGAAGTGTTGTTTATTGGGGGTGAGAGGTGAATTTAATTAATCATTAGTACTCTTTCACACCCGTACTTGGGGGAATTAACTTTTCAGATTGCTAAATCTTATAGAACAAGGACAAGGGCCAGATAAGATGGCTCTGATGGGGGGCAGTAGGAATGTGGGGAAGGGAGAAGTGGTTCAAAAATTAAGCCAACTGAGAAAAGTAAAATGAAGCGAGATTCCACAGTAGGACTCATTGGGCAATGGACTGGGTTGGAAAAGGTTGAGGATGTGTTTCTCAGGGCAGTGAGAGGAAATAGAGAGAGCAGAATATGGCATCACTTAGAACTAAATTAAGGTGCCATGTTATGTAATTTTTAAATCAAAGAAACGACATAATGTTATGGCATATCATAGTTGTTTCAACTTAGAGCAGTGCATCTAAATCCAGAGTGGGGAGTGACTAAGAATTGTCTAAGAATCAGAGGAGAGGACATTGTCAAATGGTATGCATGCCCCCAGAGATTTTAATTACCCCTTCACAACCCAATCAGATTACAAAATGTAGTCACTCACTTTTCGGAATTTTCATGTGATGTATCTTTAGTGTCAAAGGCCACTGTGTTAATATACTTTCGAAGAGGTTTTATTTATCGTAACCAATGGTTTATTTAGTCTTTTGGGGTAAAATATATAACAATAATAAAACTGTGTTTCTGATTTCCATTTATTCATTCATTCTTAGTTGTTTAACATATGATTGAATGTATACTACATAAAGAGTAAAGAGCTTAATCTCTACCACTTTGAGGAATTTCTTTTCCCAAACCTTTGAAGTTAGATATCATTTAAAGATCGTGTACTGTTCTTTCCCTAATTCCCACCTCCAAATTGTTTTCATAATTTCTTTGTGTAGCTAGGTCTCTCCTTGCAACGTTAGAAAGCTCAAATGCTGTGTAATGAAACCTCATTAATTCCAACCTCACAAATGCAAAATGTGTGTGAATTCAGACTTGGTCTTACTACCATTTACTCTTATGGTATGTATTAAGTACACACAAACTTAATCTATAGCTTCAATCATACAATTCTAATCTATTAAAACATTTTGGTCATGCCAAATTTTATATAATGTACTCATTCATAAGTAATCCTCTTCTCTATATTAAATCCAGTCTGGAAGGACCTCTATTTTCTGGTATTCATTAACCATTAGTTGCATGCATATATAACTGTGGGTCAGGAAGTGAAATTCAATTTAAGACCAGCTATAAAAGTGATGTTATAATTCATTTAGACTGGTCCCCTTTCCAGCTGTGTTATTGGAGAGGTTTAATCTGTTCTTAATTTTTTTTATTCCATACAACATGGATTAGAAAGAAATCTAAAAATTTTCTGAAACGTGTAATAAGTTGGCAATTGAATTTTACACACAGTTACTGACAGGCTGGAGTGGGGGACCTGAGGTTTCTTGACTTTTTCTTTTCTTACGGCTGCAACGTCCTTTAGAAAACAAACACACGACAACAAAATAGGAAACTAAATAATAAAGTTTGTATCTTTAGGGCTTTAGTGTGTGTGCTAACCAAGAAACTGCTCCTGATCTGAAATCCTATTCCTTAAAAACTATGCCTTTTAAGGAGACTGTAGTCCATAATCAGCTTACCCATCTTCTTACTCCTGGTCATAGATTATCCAGATCCTTCTCTTCCAATTTTCTTGGCTTGATGGAAAATATCTGAGTAGACATTTTCACGTGTTCTTTTATTCGTGTGATCTATTTTTGACCGTGGATGTTTTCATCCAGCACGATGGGTCAGTATTATAATTGCTTTTCTGTTTATGTGTCCAGTTCATGAGGTTTATAAAAATCCCTTTTCATCAAGGGGTCTGCCGCTTGGCTGCCCTGGGAGATCTCCAGGATTATGTAGCATTTGCAAGATGTTATTGCTTCTGCTGTGGTTTAATAGGTTACATTTTAGGAATTCACTCTCCTCTCACCAAAGGTATATACCCTATTAAATTATCTCATTTTAATTACCTTGTTCCTGTTTTCATCACATTGCCATAATTTCCCTTCATGCCCAATTTGTTAACTACTTTAATGGGGGGGAAAAAGCATGCCCTGGTTTTTCAGTACTGTTTCTGAGCATCGGAATTGGATGGGTCATGGCAAACTTGCTAATAAAGACCAGCTGATGACGGGTTACTTGATTGTAATTTTGGGAGCCTGCCCGAAACAAGACCAAAAAAAAGCCATAACTTTAATGTTTTAAAGAGGTAGAATGGTTTCATCATAAATTGAGAAAGTTCTTAACACAGGCAGAGGAGTGACAACCAGAAAGTCTTCCAAAAGCTATTTCTATTTGTCTACGATATTTTCAATTCAGAGGAGATTTTCACAAACCTTATCACTATGCTAATATGTTACCTAACAGCTATAATTTTGACATAGTTATTTCTGACAAATGGGCAAGTATTTAAAGTTATTTTAGTATGATAGCTTTGCATCATGTCTCTCATATACACATACATCAATATTTTGTCTATTCTTATTTCCCTCTATTCTGTTAGGTTTTTTTTTTTTTTTTAATTTCATGAATGTCTTCATCATTCTGAGGGGGAATTTTTTTTCTTCTAGGCCAAAACAGATAAAATAAAAATTAGTGGGCTTCCCTGGTGGCCCAGTGGTTGAGAGTCCGCCTG
This sequence comes from Monodon monoceros, assembly GCF_005190385.1. Lineage (NCBI taxonomy): Eukaryota > Metazoa > Chordata > Mammalia > Artiodactyla > Monodontidae > Monodon > Monodon monoceros. The sequence goes on from NW_021703765.1 coordinate 44,758,815, forward strand.
CCGGTGCAGGGGACACGGGTTCATGTCCCGGTCCGGGAAGATCCCACGTGCCGCGGATCGGCTGTGCCCGTGAGCCATGGCCGCTGAGCCTGCGCGTCCGGAGCCTGTTGCTCCCCAACGGGAGAGGCCACAACAGTGAGAGGCCCGCGTACCGCAAAAAAAAGTAAAATAAAATAAATAAAAATTAGTGTATATTTTCCCTATGTCATGATGTAACCATTATAAATACATATACGTAAAAAGTATTTCTGAAGAAATGTGAAAAGCAAATGCTGTGACTCTGACAGGCATGGGTGGAATTTTGGTCCCACTGCTTCTTACTGGTGTGATAAGGCTGACTTATTCTTACATCTGTGAGCCTTACTGTTCTTATCTGTGAAATAGAGGTAAGCGCTGATGGATACAACCGCCCCTCCCTGCTTAAAAATCTAGGTTCCAAAAACATGAAGTGGCTTGCAGTTCTCCACACAAACCATATTCTTTTTCTCTTCTATGCCTTTAAACTGTACCGTCTGCCGAAAATGCTCTCTTTCACTCTCCCCACCACTTCACCAGGCTGGACCCTAAAGCTCTTAGGGCTCAGCTGTCTCTTCCTATAGGAAAGCTTCACTGTGTGCAGGTGACCCCCCTCCCCATTCTGTTTAGCCCTCCAGGTTGGGAGTGCCTTCTCTGTATCCCCAAACCTCCAGCACCATCACCATCATGGCACCTAACACAGTGCATTTAAAAATGTGTTTATGTGTCTGTACCCCTTAAGAGCCTGAAAGCCACAGCGGGCTGAGGCCACCTGTGCCTGATGCATCACTTTATCCCCTCTGTTAGCACAGTGCCTGTCACAAAGAAGGCACTCTGTGTTTTTTAGGACCATTCCTCTCCTCAATGGGCTCCCAAATCTTCCTGGATTCATGTAAATGTTGTGTTCAAATTATTCACTATGGTGGAGAAGTCCTCATGTGTGTTCCATGGTTTCTAGGACACACCATAATCACAGTGCCCCACACATTTTATTTCTTTCTAGTCTATCTTCTTATCTATAGTGGGAGATCCCTGAAAGCCAGTGTTCCATCTTTTTCATCCTGACATCCTCCGAGCCTTGTATAAGACCTGGCATAGAATGGGCACTCAGCAAATGCCAATTGAAATGAATAATTATTTTGGTAATAATTATTACCAGCTCTCCAGTTAAAAGAAGTTAAATCATGTTCTGGTTTGTAAATATCCAGCAAGTTAATTGATAAAGATACTAAATTGTCTATTTGTACATCACATGTGGAAATCTCTACCTCAGGTTGGTTGAATTAAAAAAGAAGCTATATTCTTCTCTTCTGTGAAAACAAAGTATAGTTTTCTTGATTGTTAAAAATACTTTTATCTCTCTCTAAGCTATCCCTGTTTAAACGTTGTCTGGAGGCAGCATTTAAAGTTATGAAAGGAACTTCACACGTACTTTCAAAGATTAACTTCCAACCCAATGATCCATTTTGAGGTCATATTGCTCAGAATAATAGACTCTGCCTTATTGGGTCATTTGTTAAAATCATACCACTTAATTTGGTGCAGTGTCATTTGTAGTTATTACTCAGCCTCAGCCAGGCCTTTGGTCTGTTCATCATTCCTTTTCTTCACCCTTACTTAACTCTCTAGCTTATTCTGTACAGCAGATAATTCAAACATTTTCCTTTTGTTTCAAATGCGTGATCATGGTTCATAGCATGCATGCTCAGCTGACTTTTCCTCCTACTTCAGTGATACAATCAGTGGCAACTAATGTGGATCTCCACCACTTATAATCCATCCTCTCTGACTTCCCATGTCATCACTCCCGCTCACTCTCTTCTGTCCCCCTCCCCTCCTTTCTCCTCCATCAAGTTTCCACTCCAACATTCTTCTTTCCTGACAACTTTCCTGACAAACTTTCTATTTCATCACCGTATATAATTCTTTGACTCTTCGCTCATTGAAAAGGTCACCAAGGGCCACTTTATTGAAATAGATGATAATCCCTTCTTATTTTACATAAAACTCAACCTTTCCATTGCATAATTTTGGCATCAAATATGGCTTCAAGGCCTTTAGCTTCTCCCCCCATGACATCTGCTGCCAACCCCCTCACCTTGTTCAGCCTATACCCAACATAATGCAACACCAGTGAAAATGATATTCTTCCTCTGCAAATGCAGTTTCAAGACTAATGTGTCTACAGACTTTCCTTCTTATTCTTAAGCACCTTGTGCACAAAAATTTTATAGGTATTCATGCTGCAGTATTTGACACTACTGGTTATCCACTTCCTTCTAGGAAATCTTCCTTGTCTCAAAAATGAATCTCTCACCTCTTTCTCCTTTTCCTTTAAAGTTGTTCTTGCTCTGTCTCCTTTTACAGTTCTTTTTGCTTCTGCTGATCCCCATAATAGGGGTTTCTTTAAGGCTCAGCCTGAGCTCTTTGCTCTCCTGGAGTAATTTCATTCATTCCTTTGGCTCCAATTATCACCTTTCTCTTAATCAGTCCTATATCCTCAACTCCAAATCTGACCTCACTTTCTTTTAAATTAACCTGTAAATACACAGAGGAGATTATGTAAATACAGGGATTCTGTAAGTGCCTGCTAAGAAGATTTATGTGCCTATGATTTTTTTTTTTTAATTTTTAAATTTTTTTTGCAGTACGCGGGCCTCTCACTGTTGTGGCCTCTCCCGTTGCGGAGCACAGGCTCCGGACGCGCAGGCTCAGCGGCCATGGCTCATGGACCCAGCCGCTCTGTGGCATGTGGGATCCTCCCGGACCGGGGCACAAACCCATGTTCCCTGCATCAGCAGGCGGACTCTCAACCACTGCGCCACCAGGGAAGCCCACCTATGATTTATTGACAAAAACAAATGTAATATATTTTAGTACGTAACAATGCTATACACTAATTTAATCTGGTTCTCATTTTTATTCAAGAGCTATTGAGTTTACACCCTAGCAGTTTCAAAACCTTTTGCAAAAAACATCTGGGTTTTTTTTGTTTGTTTCAGAAATCCCTCACACAAAATAAAGAGATCTACTTAAACTGTGTGAGCTAAGTGTACAACTGGTGCTTGTTTTCTTATAGGACATGGGAAATGTTACCTATCTTGCATCACTACCTACATTAGTTAGGCCTGAAAAGAACAGAACTTTGAATCTCTTAAGGAAAGAAAGTATTCTTTTGATAGCTACCACAAAGCTTTCCTTAATCTCCAAACAGGGAGCAAATTTCACTGTGATAATCTTGCACCAAGATTTTCTGATTAATTGCCTTGTGGGAATTTAATCAGCTATATTTTATCCTTTAGACGAAGAAGCAAACTCCATTGTCTGGGTGAAGAGTGTACATAGCAGTAACATCAATGACTACTACTATGGTAACTGATTGGGTGCTACGTGAAAGCATGATACTGAGAGCTTTACATATGTCATTATTTAATCCTCACGATAATCCAAAGAGGTAGTAGATACTATTATTATCCCCATTTGACAAATAAGGACACTGAGGTTCAGGAACCATCAGTAACTTGCTTGAAAGTCATACAGCTAGTAAGCGGCAAAGCCAGGATTTGAATTCATATCTGTCTAATTCCAAAACCTACTTTCTTATCTAGTATTGGTGTAAAGAACACAGAATTGTGCGTCTAAGTAGGCTCTCATCTTAGCTCTGCTGTTATCCATCTGTGTTACTTTGAGCAAATTACATCAACTCAATGGGCCTTAATATCTACACAAACATACCCATCATTAAAGTGTGAACTAAAGTCCCCTATAACTCCCCTATAGTTTTCCACTTTTTGTTTTCTCAACTTTAATTCTTCAGATCCTCATAGTAATAGAATAACATTTCAGGCCAGGGTCAATAACATAGATATAAAGAAAAGCTGATTAAAACCTCAGAGTGAGAAATTGATATATTTATGTTGTCATTATATTTCAATCACTTGAGATACTACTGTGTCCTAGGGATTGTGATAAGCATTAGGTGTACAACAGTGAGCAAAACAAGTAGGATCCTGAACACATACACTTGCCTTCTACTCTACCTGAAAACAAAATATTAAAAATCATGGGCCCTGCACTTGTTGGTCCAGTAATATGCTAACCTTCCTAGAGTATGCATTTGGCCGTGATCACCTTTCTAGATTATGTGTTTAGGATTTTCCCCAAGTTTCAGCATTGGGTTTCTGGCCATATCATCAAAATAAACAAGCAAACCCAATACTGTGGCATGAGAATCATATTTGGACCATGTCTTCCTAAAAGCAGCATTGACATAATTCTTCTTCTTTAATCAGGAAGAGTAATTTTCCTCCTCCTTGCCTCACTGTCTTCAATTAATGAAACTTCTGGTGTCCTTGGGTAGCTTTCTAATGAGACATTCCCTATACAAAGGATTAAAAATTATTAAAAGCTCGAAAATGCATGTCACGGAGTAAGGTCATTTCTACCAAACAAATTTAAGCATTCTGATGAAAAGTAATTTTGCAACTGCAACACATTTTCATTTCTCTTTCCTCAAAAAAAATTGCTTATATTAAAAAATTATGTATAATGTGTATGAAACTCACCTAAGTTTTCTAGATACAAACTTTTTTAGTCTTTCACTTTTATTACACACAGAGGGAAGAACCATGAGATATTTGCTCTGTAAGGAAAATAATATAAGCTCCAAAATTGTTATTTTTTTTATAAATATAAAATTATTAAATTTATCATACTGAAGCTAACATTAAGTGCAATGTGAAATAGCTAAATACAAAACAAAACAGAAAAAAACACATAGTATACTCTTTAACCCTTTGGAAAGCTAAGAAATAAGAAAGCTAAATGACGGATAGGCAGTTCCTAAGAGAGAATTCCCATGGTAGCTTTCATCCCTGGAGAGAATGGAGGAAGGAAAAATAAGGAGAAATCCCCCCAAATTTGTGAAGTTTTACTAATAAAGTGTGGGCTGGTGTGAGAGATTAGAAAAGTGAGAAGCCCTAGCCACAGAGAAGGTCAGCACCCACCTCCCCACGCTTTCTTATGTGACTGCACTGAGCGCTCTGAGGTGTAGGAAATTTTGGTTGAGTTTGACAGCATCTTGCCTAAGACAGAGCAGAGAAGGAGAGCTGAGACCCTCCTACCCCAGAAGGCCGGTGGGGTCTGCACTCATCCCTGCAGGGCCAAGGCCTGCTGAAGGCTGTGGTGGGCAGCAGGTTTGAACCTCCCCCATGCTCTCTACCAAGTACCTTGCAAACATGTGTTGAAGGCAGGGTCAGGCAACGGGAATGAGAACCATTCAGGGTGCAGAAAGCGCTCCTGTGGTGGGTGCGAGCTGCAGTCTCAGTTCTCACTTTTCAGCCTTTAACTGCGAAACACTTTGTACCATACATACGTGCATGATTTACTGGTCATGCAGAGACAATTAAAATGTCCACAAAGAAGTCCGGGTATTAGTCAGCCTGGGCTGCCGTAACAAAACATCACAGACTGGCTAGTTTAAACAGCAGAAATTTATTTTCCCACATTCCTGGAAGTTCAAGATCAGGATGCCATCAGGGTTGGTTTCTGGTGAGACCTCTCCTCCTGACTTGCAGACAGCTGCCTTCTCACTGTGTCCTCACATGTCCTTTACTCTGTGTGCACGCGGAGAGGGAATCTCTGGTGTTTCTTCCTCTTCCTAAAAGGACACCTATATCCTATCAGATTAGAGCTCCACATTTATGACCTCATTTAACCATATCTCCTTAAAGATTTATCTCTAAATACAGTCACCTTGGGAGTTAGGGCTTTAACGTATGAACTGGAAGAAGGGGGATAAAATTCAGGCCATAACAGTTTCTCTCCTTCTTGGGAGTCCCCCCTTGATTTTGCAATGTCTGTTGTTCCTTTTAGCGAATTTTTTGGTTTTATTTGTATGTTTTTGTGTGCTCACGTAGGTTTGGTTTTCTTTGTTTTGATCTTGTTTGGAGTTTATAAGGTCTCCTAAATCTTTAACTTGATGCCCTTCATCAGTTTTAGAAAACCATTTCTTCAAATATTGCTTATGCCTCCTTTTCTACCACTTTTTCTTCTGGAATTAGAATTCTTTTATTGTAGATTCTTTAATTATATGCTTTCTTTCATATACCTTCCATTCTTTTGTTTCTCCTTCATTCTTCACAGTTTCTTTTAACCATATTTTCTCTTTATCTGTTCTCTTTTTACTTGTATTTACTCTGTTGTTAAACCAACTCTCTCCTCTACCCATTGAGGCCTTAGTTATTGTATTTTTTAATTCTAGAATTTCCATCCCGTTATTTGTATGATTTTCAGTTCTCTGCCAAGTTCTCAATAGTGTCCATTGTTTCTTTAAAAGTCTATGTTTGGGGCTTCCCTGGTGGCGCAGTGGTTGAGAGAGTCCGCCTGCCGATGCAGGGGACACGGGTTCGTGCCCCGGTCCGGGAAGATCCCACATGCCGCGGAGCGGCTGGGCCCGTGAGCCATGGCCGCTGAGCCTGCGCGTCCGGAGCCTGTGCTCCGCAACGGGAGAGGCCACAACAGTGAGAGGCCCGTGTACGGCAAAAAAAAAAAAAAAGTCTATGTTTGATAACCCCATTATTTGGATTCCTAATACTTCTTGTTCTATTATCTGTTATTTCTCATAGCTTTTATTACACTGTGTTTAGTACACTACACACAAAATAAAAAATCTTCTGTGTGTCTGGTATGGACATGTACATGAAAAGTTGTAAAATAATTTGAATCCTAGAGTAATGTTATCTTTATCTAGAGAAGGTTTTTATTTTGCTACTGGCAGACATTCTGGGCCGCTAGCGGTTACAGATCATTTTAATCCAATTATAGGGATTGAGATTATCTGAAGCCAGGCTTTATAAATTCAACAGTTGGTCTGCTCTCATTATACTTACCAGTAAGAGGTAGTCTGCAGAGTCTCAATCCAGATTCTTGCACATTTGTTCAAGCTCCCCATCCTTGGCAGACACTGAAGTGCGATACAGGTATACCTTGTTTTATTGCACTTTGCTTTATTGTGCCTTGCAAATATTGCACTTTTCACAGATTGAAGATTTGTGGCAACCCTGTGTCGAGAATGTCTATCGTGTCACTTTTCCAACAGCATTTTGCTCACTTCCTGTCTCTGTCACATTTTGGTAATTCACAGTATTTCAAGCTTTTCTTTACTATTTTATTTGCTATGGTGATCTGTGATCAGTGATCCTTGATGTTATTGTATGACTTACTGAATGTTCAGATAATGGTTAGCATTTTTTAGCAAAAAAGTATTTTGTAATCAAGACGTACCTTTTGGGCTTCCTGGGTGGTGCAGTGGTTGAGAGTCCGCCTGCCGATGCAGGGGATACGGGTTCGTGCCCTGGTCCAGGAAGATCCCACATGCCGCGGAGCGGCTGGGCCCGTGAGCCATGGCCGCTGGGCCTGCGCGTCCGGAGCCTGTGCTCCGCAACGGGAGAGGCCACAACAGTGAGAGGCCGGCGTACCGCAAAAAAAAAAAAAAAAAAAAAAAAAAAAGACGTACCTTTTTATAGACATAATGCTGTTTTACACTTAATAGACTACAGTTTACTGTAAGCATAACTTTTATATTATGGTAAATGTAAACATGACATTTTATGTGCACCAAAAAAAAAATCATGTGATGCACTTTATTGCAATATTCACTTTATTGCAGTGGTCTGGAATGAAACCCGCCAATATTGGCTTGTCCAAAAAGTTCGTTCGGTTTTTCCATCCCATCTTATGGCCAACCCAGTATTTCTGAGGTGTGCCTGTATTTGTTCTACTCCAGAAGATTTAAACGTTTCTGCTCAACTCCTCACTCTTCCAGTTGTTTCTTCTGGAATTAGCAGAAACTTCTTGCAGAAATGCTGCCCCAATGTCTGGCTCATTTACCTAGATTTCCTTCTTCCTATAATTTCTCATGCTTTGCTATCTCTCTAATGTATTCAAGCAGATGAATTTTACATCTTGTCCCTCTTTTCTTGTGCTCAGCAGGTGGGTTATCTGTAACACATTGTTGGTTACTACCAAAAGCAGAAGGTCTGCTATCTGTTTTCCAGACCAACTTGGGCAATATTTTAAAAACCTAAAAATACACAAAAATCCATCAATGGCTTCTCAATACATTTATAATAAAATCCAAATATGCTATCATGTTCTTCGAGGCCCTGTAAGACCTGGCCATCATCTACATCTTCAACTTGACTAATCTCTCCTTAACTCATTAATTCCCACAAGGGTAACCTTTCTGTTTCTCATATACACCAAACAACTTCCTGCCCCTTGGGCTCTGCACTTATTGTTCATCTTGGAACACTATTACCAGAGCTTTCCACATGATTGACTTCTACACATCCTTATCTTTGTTCAAATATTACCTCCTCAAAATAGCCCAGCCTGTCCTTCCAACTAATGAAGACTTCCTCACTTAGTTACCCTCTGTTGCAACAATACCTTCTTGATTTGCTTTACACTGTTTATCACAATCTGTAATTAGCTGTCTTTTCATTAGAATTTTATTTTTATAAGGACAGAACTTTGTGAGTCACCGCTACTTCTTTAGCACTATGAATAATGCCTGACACACAGTAGCGACTCATTAAATATGTATTTAAACAAATGAATTATCGCCCATGACTGTAAGAACATTCATTAACCTTCAGGTCATTCTTTGACCTTCAGGTTTTCATCTTTCACTTTAAAGTGGGAGTGATCATAACAATAATGCCTAGCATGCCTACTTAATTAAATAATAAACATGAAAATATCTAACACCTAGAAGACATTCGATAAACTTATTTTTCCTTCCCTCATTTTCCCTTTTCCTTTAAAGATAGCTACTAAATGATAAAACAAAATAAACATCATTTCATCATTTTGGCATAACCTATTTCCCTGAAGAATGTAGTAAGGAATAATTTCTAATACAATATAATTACAGGATGGAGGGAAGGGGGAGGAGTTCAAATTTCTCTGGAAGCATGTGGGAATTTGGGTGCTTTCTGAGTGATCATAATAAAAAAAGCCTTTTTGCTTCTTGAAAATAAATGTTTGCAGACGTGAAAAAATCAAAGTAAAATGAATATTTCTTTGATTTGGGTTTGGCATTAATTTGTGTACAGTAACAGTATTGGATAGACAGCAAAATGCTTGCTTCTGCTGTAAATCTGTTACTGGCTGTCACTTCTAGTTCCCCAGTCACTATCTAATTAAATCATTGCTTGGATTTCCTAGAACTGAGGTGGACAGAATTTATTTACTGCAAGACTCCTGGCTGCATGATGTTTAAATGGTCTGAGTATATGTGGCTGTTCATTAAATATGATTTGACTATGATTTGTACGGTGTTAGTGTTGAGACGTTTTGGAACTTCATTTCCCATGTATCCCATTATTTCTGTCCTTAGGTTTTTGATGAACAAGGATTTCATCAAGTAGATCTCATTAGCAGAGACATAGCAGGATTGGTAGATTTGTACTATATTTCATTCCATGGGGGAGCAGTGTGATGGCATTCTGCAGAGGTTGGCAAGGCTATAGTCTACTGCCATTCAACTACAGAATATAAGATAATGCATGCATAAAAAATTAGCAATTGGAAACATTTCTTCCTTGATTTTATATAAAAATATATTTTATATTATATATATAAATATATATTATTTATTTATATAATATATATAACCTTATTCTTGGAGAAATGCTTCTATTAAGAAAGACTCAATTATTTTCATCAAATTGTCTCTGCTACATATGTCTGGCATTAGAACAAGATACACTTATTTATTAGGATTTCACACTAAAATTCCATGCATTCTGTTTTGTTTGTAGATAGCAGAGTGACTACAAATTCTTTGTGCTTAAATACTTTGTGACCCCATTAGAGAGAGAGCAGAGTATGAAAATACTCAATGTGTCATAAACACAGTCATTATTTCTAACACGTACTGAAAATTACCAGTATCAGCAAGGATATGGAAACCTTCAAATTAAAGTCACAAGATAAAACACAGTAAATAACCACTCTTTCACAACAAGCGTGAGGCTATAAATCTAGCAAATGTGAAACCGAAACTGTACACACTGTGAAGTTGAATACAATACATCTTGAGAATTTCCTCTCAGGTAGACACATAACTTAAAACATTTTCATTAGAACAACATTACAATTAGAAATATTTGAAAACTCCAGTTCTTGGAATAGGATATTTCTAATATTGTGAATTGATTTTGACATTATTAGTGGATTTATTCATCTAAAGGTAAATGCTTCTTTCAGAGATAAAAGATAAAATATTTAGCTTCATTAGTTCTCTCAGACACACAAAACTGACAAAATTGGATGCCTTTGAAAGTTCATGATGATATAACTTGAGTTATTAATTATTTCTCCTTGTAGGAGAAAAACCTTATATTAGTTTTTGCTTTGTAGACTACATTTCATTTTCCCAGCTGTTAGATTGGCTTGTATTTTCATCACAAAGAGATACTTACTTGAGAAGTCTTTTGCTAGCAATTTATCTCAGGAAAATTCTATTGTGTGTTTAGAAGATATGGTGGAATTTCCAATAATCAATAATTAATGAATCCCAATAGTGACCGAATTGCTTATATTCATCTGTTTATTATCCCCTCATTCATTCATTTCTTCATTCACTAATTCATTTGTAATAGTATTATCTACCTCTCAAGTTTCTTATAGCATAACTCATGTATATGGGGTTAGGATAGTACTAGCGCATAATTAGAGCTCAGTAAATGTTAGTCTTTACTATTTGTAATAATTTAATTATCATTTCAGTCAATAATTAGAATACATTATGGACAGCTGGATGCTATGTAAAAATGGTGAGTAAAACAAATGAGTCCCCACACCCATGAAACTTCTCTTCCACAGATGAACCAATTAAACAAATATACAATAGATGTATTCTGAATGAGATGCTTTCCTATTAATCATGCCAGCAAAACACATCAAAATATTAAGTTGTTTTTAAAATGCCTTTTGTTAGTAAACATTCCTTCCTTTCTTAAAAACTAAGAATTCTGTCATTTAGCAAAAGCTTTGGTGAAGTTTTCAATCTCTGTAGTCTTTATAACAGAAAGAGCCCTGTAGCTGGGTAAGTTTGTTCCAGATGGTCTCCAGCTGTCTGCGTGACCTCCGATAGGTCATTTAAACTCAGGGGGTCATGCAGAATGGAAGGAAAATATCTGGGAAGTGAGGCCCAGCGATTTGCCATTTTCAAAAGCTCCCACTTTGCTCCTGAAACACATCCAGCCAGAGGTAAGAAGATTTTGTGCAACACTCCCGCTCCTCCTGGACTCTGACAATGAATAAAAGTAGGAGGATAAATGAATGATGTTGTTCCTCTTTTCTGTCAGAGTGCAGCATGCGAAAAACATACTTAGAAGGTTTCTTGGGTTTTTTTGTTTTTTTTTTTACATCTTTATCGGAGTATAATTGCTTTACAATGGTGTGTCAGTTTCTGCCTTATAACAAAGTGAATCAGTTATACATATACATATGTTCCCATATCTCTTCCCTCTTGCATCTCCCTCCCACCCTCCCTATCCCACCCCTCTAGGTGGTCACAAAGCACCGAGCTAATCTCCCTGTGCTATGCAGCTGCTTCCCATTAGCTGTCGGTTTTACATTTGGTAGTGTATATATGTCCATGCCACTCTCTCACTTTGTCCCAGCTTACTTTCCCCCTCCCCGTGTCCTCAAGTCCATTCTCTAGTAGGTCTGTGTCTTTATTCCCGTCCGGCCCCTAGGTTCTTCATGACCTTTTTTTTTTTTTTTGTAGATTCCATATATATGTGTTAGCATACGGTATTTGTTTTTCTCTTTCTGATTTACTTCACTCTGTATGACAGACTCTAGGTCCATCCACCTCACTACAAATAACTGAATTTCATTTCTTTTTATGGCTGAGTAATATTCCATTGTATATATGTGCCACATCTTCTTTATCCATTCATCTGTCAATGGACACTTAGGTTTGCTTCCATGTCCTGGCTGTTGTAAATAGAGCTGCAATGAACATTGTGGTACATGACTCTTTTTGCATTATGGTTTTCTCAGGGTACATACCCAGTAGTGGGATTGCTGGGTTGTATGGTAGCTCTATTTTTAGTTTTTTAAGGAAACTCCATACTGTTCTCCATAGTGGCTGTATCAATTTACATTCCCACCAACAGTGCAGTAGGGTTCCCTTTTCTCCACACCCTCTCCAGCATTTATTGTTTGCAGAGTTTTGAAGATAGTCATTCTCACAGGTGTGAGATGATACCTCATTGTAGTTTTGATTTGCATTTCTCTAATGATTAATGATGTTGAGCATTCTTTCATGTGTTTGTTGGCAGTCTGTATATCTTCTTTGGAGAAATGTCTCTTTAGGTCTTCTGCCCATTTTTGGATTGGGTTATTTGCTTTTTTGAAATTGAGCTGCATGAGCTGCCTGTAAGTTTTGGAGATTAATCCTTTGTCAGTTGCTTCATTAGCAAATATTTTCTCCCATTGTGAGGGTTGTCTTTTTGTCTAGTTTGTGGTTTCCTTTGCTGTGCAAAAGCTTTTAAGCTTCATTAGGTCCCATTTTGTTTATTTTTGTTTTTATTTCCATTTCTCTAGGAGGTGGGTCAAAAAGGATCTTGCTGTGATTTATGTCATAGAATGTTCTGCCTATGTTTTCTTTTTCTTCTTTCTATTTCTTTTTCTTCTCTGATTTCTGTGGCTAAAACTTCCAAAACAATGTTGAATAATAGTGGTGAGAGTGGGCAATCTTGTTTTGTTCCTGATCTTAGTGGAAATGGTTTCAGTTTTTCACCATTGAGGATGATGTTGGCTGTGAGCTTGTCATATATGGCCTTTATTATGTTGAGGTAAGTACCCTGTATGCCTACTTTCTGGAGGGTTTTTATCATAAATGGGTGTTGAATTTTGTCAAAAGCTTTTTCTGCATCTATTGAGATGATCATATGGTTTTTATTCTTCAGTTTGTTAATATGGTGTATCTCATTGATTGATTTGCATATACTGAAGAATCCTTGCATTCCTGGGATAAACCCAACTTGATCATGGTATATGATCCTTTTAATGTGCTCTTGGATTCTGTTTGCTAGTATTTTGTTGAGGATTTTTCCATCTGTGTTCATCAGTGATGTTGGCCTGTAGTTTTCTTTCTTTGTGACATTTTGGTCTGGTTTTAGTATCAGGGTGATGGTGGCCTCCTAGAATGAGTTTGGGAGTGTTCCTCCCTCTGCAATATTTTGGAAGAGTTTGAGAAGCATAGGTGTTAGCTCTTCTCTAAATGTTTGATAGAATTCGCCTGTGAAGCCATCTGGTCCTGGGCTTTTGTTTGTTGGATGATTTTTAATCACAGTTTCAATTTCAGTGCTTGTGATTGGTCTGTTTATATTTTCTGTTTCTTCCTGGTTCAGTCTCGGAAGGTTGTGCTTTTCTAAGAATTTGTCCATTTCTTCCAGGTTGTCCATTTTATTGGCATATAGTTGCTTGTAGTAATCTCTCATGATCCTTTGTATTTCTGCAGTGTCAGTTACTTCTCCTTTTTCATTTCTAATTCCATTGATTTGAGTCTTCTCCCTTTTTTTCTTGATGAGTCTGGCTAATGGTTTATCAATTTAGTTTATCTTCTCAAAGAACCAGCTTTTAGTTTTATTGATCTTTGCTGTCATTTCCTTGATTTCTTTTTCATTTATTTCTGATCTGATCTTTGTAATTTCTTTCCTTCTGCTAACTTTGTGGTTCATTCTTCTTCTTTCTCTAGTTGCTTTAGGTGTAAGGTTAGGTTGTTATTTGAGATGTTTCCTGTTTCTTAAGGTAGGATTGTATTGCTATAAACGTCCCTCTTAAAACTGGTTTTGCTGCATCCCATAGGTTTTGGGTTGTCATGTTTTCATTGTCATTTGCTTTTAGATATTTTTTGATTTCCTCTTTGATTTCTTCAGTGATCTCTTGGTTATTAAGTAGTGTATTGTTTAGCCTCCATGGTTTTTTTGTTTTGTTTCGTTTTGTTTTGTGGTACGTGGGCCTCTCACTGTTGTGGCCTCTCCCGTTGCGGAGCACAGGCTCTGGATGTGTAGGCTCAGCGGCCATGGCTTATGGGCCCAGCCGCTCCGCGGCATGTGGGATCTTCCTGGACCGGGGCACGAACCCGTGTCCCCTGCTTTGACAGGCAGACTCTCTACCACTGCGCCACCAGGGAAGCCCCATGTTTTTGTATTTTTTACAGATTTCTTTCTGCAGTTGATATCTAGTCTCATAGCATTGTGGTCGGAAAAGATACTTGATACAATTTCAATTTTCTTATATTTACCAAGGCTTATTTTGTTATGCAAGATATGATGTATACTGGAGAATGTCCCATGAGCACTTGAGAAGAAAGTGTATTCTGTTGTTTTTGGATGGAATGTCTTATAAATATCAATTAAGTCCATCTTGTTTAATGTATCATTTAAAGCTTCTGTTTCCTTATTTATTTTCATTTTGGATGATCTGTCCATTGGTGAAAGTGGGGTGTTAAAGTCCCCTACTATGATAGTGTTACTGTCAGTTTCCTCTTTTATGGCTGTTGGTATTTGCCTTATGTATTGAGGTGCTCCTATGTTGGGTGCATAAATATTTACAATTGTATGTTCTTCTTGGATTGATCCCTGATCATAATGTAGTGTCCTTCTTTGTCTCTTGTAATAGTCTTTATTTTAAAGCCTATTTTGTCTGATATGAGAATTGCTACTCCAACTTTCTTTTGATTTCCATTTGCATGGAATATCTTTTTCCATCCCTTCACTTTCAGTCTGTATGTGTCCCTAGGTCTGAAGTGGGTCTCTTATAGACAGAACATATACGGGTCTTGTTTTTGTATCCATTCAGCCCGATTAAGTCCTTTGGTTGGAGCATTTAATCCATTTACATTTAAGGTAATTATCGATATGTATGTTCCTATTACAGTTTTCTTAATTGTTTTGGGTTTGTTTTTGTAGGTCATTCCTTCTGTTGTGTTTCCTGCCTAGAGAAGTTCCTTTAGCATTTATTGTACAGCTGTTTTGGTAGTGTTGAATTCTCTTACCTTTTGCTTCTCTGTAAAGGTTTTGATTTCTCCGTTGAATCTGAATGAGATCCTTTCTTGGTAGAGTAATCTTGGTTGTAGGTTTTTCCCTTTTATCACTTTAAATATGTCCTGCCACTCCCTTCTGGCTTGCAGAGTTTCTGGTGAAAGATCAGCTGTTAACCTTGTGGGGATTGCCTTGTATGTTATTTGTTGCTTTTCTGTTGCTGCTTTTAATATTTTTTCTTTGTATTTAATTTTTGATAGTTTGATTAGTATGTGTCTTGGCATGTTTCTCCTCAGATATATCCTGTATGGGACTCTTTACGCTTCCTGGACTTGATTAACTATTTCCTTTCCCATATTAGGGAAGTTTTCAACTATAATCTCTTCAAATATTTTCTCAGTCCCTTTTTCTCTTCTTCTTCTGGTACCCTTATAATTCGAATGTTGGTGCGTTTAATGTTATCCCAGAGGTCTTTGAGACTGTCCTCAATTCTTTTCATTCTTTTTTCTTTATTCTGCTCTGCAGTAGTTATTTCCCCTATTTTACCT
The DNA here is from genome assembly GCF_005190385.1 of Monodon monoceros. Taxonomy (NCBI): domain Eukaryota; kingdom Metazoa; phylum Chordata; class Mammalia; order Artiodactyla; family Monodontidae; genus Monodon; species Monodon monoceros. The sequence goes on from NW_021703765.1 coordinate 44,774,449, forward strand.
TCTATGTCACTTATCTGTTCTTCTGCCTCCGTTATCCTGCTATTGATTCCTTCTAGAGAATTTTTAATTTCATTTATTGTGTTGTTCATCATTGTTTGCCTTTTAGTTCTTCTAGGTCATTGTTAAACATTTCTTGTATTTTCTCCATTCTATTTCCAAGGTTTTGGATCATCTTTACAATCATTATTCTGAATTCTTTTTCAGGTAGACTGCCTATTTCCTCTTCCTTTGTTTGGTGTGATGGGTTTTTACCTTGCTCCTTCATCTGCTGTGTGTTTCTCTCTCTTCTCATTTTTCTTACTATGTTTAGGGTCTCCTTTTCATAGGCTGCAGGTTTGTAGTTCCCATTGTTTTTGGTGTGTGCCCCCAGTGGCTAAGATTGGTTCAGTGGCTTGTGTAGGCTTCCTGGTGGAGGGGACTAGTGCCTGTGTTCTGGTGGATGAGGCTGGATCTTGTCTTTCTGGTGGGCAGGTCCACGTCTGGTGGTGTGTTTTGGGCTGTCTGTGACCTTATGATGATTTTAGGCAGCCTCTCTGCTAATGGGTGGGGTTGTGTTCCTGTCTTGCTAGTTGTTTGGCATAGGGTGTTCAACACTGTAGCTTGCTGGTCATTGAGTGAGGCTGGGTCTTGGTGTTGAGATGGAAATCTCTGGGAGATTTTTGCGATTTGATATTAGGTGGAGCTGGGAGGTCTCTGGTGGACCAATGTCCTGAACTCTGCTCTCCCACCTCAGAGGCACAGGCCTGACACCCGTCCAGAGCACCGATACCCTGTCATCCACTTGGCTCAGAATAAAAGGGAGAAAAAAAGAAAGAAAGAAAATAATAAAATGAAATAGAAAGTTATTAAAATAAAAATAATTATTAAAAATAAAAAAATTAATTTTTAAATAAAACAAATCCACCAATGATAACAAGTGCTAAAAACTATACTAAAAAAAAAAATGGACAGACAGAACCCTAGGACAAATGGTAAAAGCAAAGCTATGTAGACAAAGTCAAACACAGGAGTGTACACGTACACACTCACAAAAAGAGAAAAAGGGGAAAAATATATATACATCGTTGCTTCCAATGTCCACCACCTCAATTTTGGGATGATTTGTTGTCTTTTCAGGTATTCCACAGTTACAGGGTACATCAGGTTGATGTGGAGCTTTAATCCACTGCTCCTGAGGCTGCTGGGAGAGATTTCCCTTCCTCTTCTTTGTTCGCACAGCTCCTGGGGTTCAGCTTTGGATTTGGTCCCGCCTCTGTGTGTAGGTCACCCTCTGATGTCTGTTCCCTGCTCAGACAGGACAGGGTTAAAGGAGTGGCTGATTTGGGGGCTCTCACTCAGGCCGGGGGGAGGGAGGGGTACAGATGCGGGGCGAGCCTGCGGCAGCAGAGGCCAGTGTGACATTGCACCAGCCTGAGGTGCGCCAGGCGTTCTCCTGGGGAAGTTGTCCCTGGATCACGGGACCCTGGCAGTGGCGGGCTGCACAGGCTCCCAGGAGGGGAGGTGTGGGTAGTGACCTGTGCTCGCACACAGGCTTCTTGGTGGCGGCAGCCGCAGCCTTAGTGTCTCATGCCCGTTTCTGGGGTCCGCGCTGATAGCCACTGCGCGTGGCAGTGTCTGGAGCTCGTTTAGGTCGCGCTCTTAATCCCCTCTCCCTGTGCACCGCAAAACAGAGGCAATAAGAAGTCTCTTGCCTCTTCGGCAGCTCCAGACCTTGTCCTGGACTCCGTCCCGGCTAGCCGTGGTGCACTAACGCCCTGCAGGCTGTGTTTATGCCATCAGTCCTCTCCCGGCGCTCCAACCGAAGCCCGAGCCTCAGCTCCCAGCCCCGCCCTCCCTGGCGGGTGAGCAGACAAGCCTCTCGGGCTGGTGAGTGCCGGTCAGCACCGATCCTCTGTGCGGGAATCTCTCCGCTTTGCCCTCCGCACCGCTGTGACTGTGCTCTCCTCCGCGGCCACGAAGCTTTCCCCCTCCGTCACCCGCAGTGGTGGAAACATTTCCTCCTTCACAGCTCCCTCCCACTGGTGCAGATCCCGTCCCTATTCTTTTGTCTGTGTTTTTTCTTTTTTCTTTTGCCCTACCCAGGTACATGGGGAATTTGTTGCCTTTTGGGAGGTCTGAGGTCCTCTGCCAGCATTCAGTAGGAGTTCTGTAGGGGTTGTTCCACATGTAGATGTTCCACATGTAGATGTATTTGTGGGGAGGAAGGTGATCTCCACGTCTTACTCTTCCCCCATCTTGAAGCTCCTCCCTGGTTTCTTGTCTTAAGATGATTTTCAGTAATGCACTTTATCAAGTAGACATTATTTGGGATTCATAAAGGCCTCTAGTAAAATCCAGCCCATCCTGAGACGATTAGACGTATCGGTCCTACTATATAACTCAGTATAGATGATTTTACAACTTCATCCTTTTAATATCAACCCAGAATTGGTAGGGAGCTTTAGCTGTGGGAGCAGTGTGAGGTAATTTTGAACTACAGGATGCAGTTGAGGTTTTTCAGAAGGACTGTGATAGCCAAGGGACAGAGCCAGGGATGTAGTTACTTGGTAGATAGAGAAGAGATTTCAGGGTTTGCGGAAGTGATATCAAATAGACGATGAGGATGCAGAATTCATTCATCCACTCATTTGTGCCACAGATGTTCTTTGAATTCTACTCTAAGCCAAGCATTTATGCTAGCCACCAAGATTACACAGCCTAAAAGTGATTAGAGTTTATTGACCACCAATCGTTGTCCCCTTAATAATCTTGCCTGGGGTCATAACAGTTAGTAACTGATCAGTGCCACTAATAACTAACTTACCTCTGCAATTTGATTGATGGGTCTGACTAGTTTATCCTGGAACATTTATTGTTAGTTCCACTATACCACCTTCAGAATGTTTGCCAAATCACATAAATCTCCATGATTGATTAATTTATATATTTTTTCTTTGTATCAATTTACTATTTATACCTAAAGACACTAATTTAAAATGTAAAATTAAAATCAGTACTCTAAGTGGAAAATTAATACCATTGCCATAAATGTATGATAACCATAAAAATAAATGCAATGAAAACAAAACAATACTTAGTTGCAGTTTCCTGATCAAGGCTCAGGGCTGGCTTTCATATTATCATTATGGGATATTAGCAATTATCAGAAAGATGTTAAAGATGTACTTTTAACAAATTGTTGCTTTCTCCTGGACCCAATACATCCAAAGAAAATATTATCAATTTCTTAATCTTAATTCCATCGTACATTGTGTACAATATGGAGAATATTGGGCTTAACAAATGCACACATTTCTTCACAGAGGCTCAACAGTGAATATGGACAGGAAAAATGCATTCACGTATATAGAAAATCCCAAAGAATCAACAACAACAATAAAAGACTTGGAACGAATAAGTGATTATAGAAAGTTTGTAGGATACAAAATTAATATGCAAAAGTCAGTCATTTCCTATATGCCAACAATGAACAATTGGAATTTGACATGTAAAACATAATACCATTTACATTAGTATACCCAAAAAGGTTGACTTTTGTGTCAGTAGTTGGAACCCAGCCTAACTTTTCCAAAGGAAGAACACTCTGAGTATTTAAATTCCCATTCCTGTCTACAAAAGCTTTTTCATCCCCTTGTGTAGCTGAGCATGTGAACTCATACTGCTAACTAAAATGTTTGACCCATCAGTTAAAGCTTTCTACTCCATTCTCATAAAAGTAGAGACTCTCCAAGTTCTGGGTTGATTTTATTCCTATTCTTGTACCATTATTTTTCAGAAAGAACAGGGTAGTGAGTACAGATTTATGGGAGGGAAGAGGAAGTTCCCTTAGGTGATATATAGTATCCTGGATCCAGAATAGGTGGTGGTTTTCAAGGGCACACTCCATTTGGGGGTAAATCTCTGGCAGTTACATGGTTAGAAGTTGAGAAGCTATTTATGTGTGGGTTTGGTAAGCTTATACTTTTCTTTTGGTAAGAGGCCCTAATTTACACCAGTGTTCTTCAAATATGAGAATCATAATCATGGCTCATATTTAAATGGGTGTTTCTTATGTGCCAGAAATTAAACTAAAGACTTGTTATGGATTGTCCAGTTAATCCTCAAAGCAACTGTAAGAGATAGGCATTATTACTATCCCCATTTTACAGTAAGGAATTTTAAGCTTAGATAGCTTAAGTGACTTGTCCAGAATCACAGATTTAATATAGTGGTTATGCATGGATTTAAACTGATTTAGTCTAATAGCAAAGCCCGAAAATCTGAATGTGCTATATACTGCTTCTTAAGGATATGGCTCAAACAAGAGGGAAAAATGTTTAAAAATCAGCCTTGTGTCCATAAACACATAGTGTGACAAGAAAACATAAAATAATTTTGGGTTCTGTGTAATTCAGATTGTGAAATACTATGCTTACCAGAAGAATCTAGATAAGCATCCAAAAGTCAAAATGAAGGGTTTATTGGTCTGAAAACATACACATGGTCACCTCAGTTTTAATTCCAAGAGCTGAAAGAGAAAGCAAACTTCTTTCCTTCCAAATTGACATATTCAGAGTCATTGTTTTCAAAGTCACAGCCACAGGAGCTTGCACTTTTACTAAGTGAACCTTGGCTGAAATAATATTTTGTTCCCCTTTTGATTCTTTGTAAGGAGCCTGGGCTGAATCCTGGAAAGATTGCTGTGGAGAAAAGTGCAAGAATCGGGACAGAGTAAATGTCTTATCTGGGCATTAGCCTCTTCGATCCTTTGATCTGGGGAGCCCTCTGATTAGATGCACCCTGCTGGGTTGGGGGCTAGGCACTGAGATAGTTTGCTAACTGCTCCTCAAGGGCAATAGTGGGCTGAGCTGGAGGAGAAAAAAAGAGAGGGAGGGAGAGACACAACAGGGAAGCTTCAAGGAAGCGTTCACATCTTGGGCTGTACAGGCTGACCTGTAAGGCAGTGATGTGAAACATATCACAAAAGCAGGACTAGTCCTGTAAGCTTCTAGAAGGCAGTTCTAAGCATCTGTGATTTGCGTCCTGAACATTTGTATCTCACTATAGGAAGGAGGATGAAACAGCTGCACACGTTGTCTCCAATGCTGTAAACCTGTCATCAGCCCTGTATTGTTTACATATGGCTACAAGGTCTTTAAGCCCAGGATCCCTTAGCTATACAGCAGGGACAGATATTTTACATGACAGCTGTGTCAGTGGGAAGCAGCCCTGTGTGCTTGTTTGTTTCGCTAATGTTCCAGTCACTACCACCCACCCCCCCCCACTGCCCCAAAGACACAAATCTAATTCTTCCTCTTTTTTTAAAATGAGCTCCATGTTAATAATAGAACTGCAGTGCAGATGCTCAAAATGGAAATAGCTGGCATTTCCCTAACAAGACTCATAATTCTGCTAGAAATAATGGATTTCAAGTGAAATAGCTCGAGTCCAAGAAGAGTGGTTATAATTCATGACCAGACGCCCAAATGAAATCAAAATCTGGGAAACATGCAAAGTGCTAATTTTCTACATCAGTGGAATTTATCAAGTTCCTACTGATTAATTTGAACAGGGGTTTGGTTGTTCAATTGATAGAGCTTTGTTTGCCTTGTAAAGACATCTGAATGACATTGATTCAAATCTTATTGCAACTTCCTGGTTTTGTGAAAAGCTTTTAAAATCTGTAAACCAAAGCCCTCCGAATCACAAGTGACTGATATTAAACGTTTTTATTTTTATTTTTGTTATTCTTTACCATTTGAGGGCAAGACTCCTATTTACTTCACCAATGAGGTAAATAGCAATACATCTTTGGAGAACAATTACCATGCAATTCTCAAGGAAGTGGAGCTTAATTCATTATTGTTGCTTTAGTTTACTACTAGCTTTTCCGAGGAAAATACTTATTATTTAATAATGACTGTTTACAGTTAGCTTGGTTGGAAAATAAACCACTCCTAAAATGCTTACAAATAGTATAACATCAATAATATGGACTAAAATCTCTTTTCCATTAAATGTAGAATAGAAAAATATTGTCTGGCTGTAGTGGGTTGAGTAATGACCCCTGCCCACCATACTGCCCACCCATGTCCTAATCCTGGAACCTATGAATGATACTTTATATGGCAAAAGGGACTTTGCAGATGTGATTAAGTTAAGGATACTGAGATGAGTAAATCATCCTGGCTTATCCTGGCAGGCACTATGTAATCACAGAGCTTCTTATAATAGGGAGACAGGAGATCAGAGGAATAGAAGGCTATAGGTTGATGAAAAGAGAGAGATTCGAAGATGCCACACTGCTGACTCTGAAGATGGAGAGAGGGGCCATGAGTCAAGGAATGCAGCTCTATGAGTTGAAAAGGATGAGGAAAGAGGTTTTCCCCTTGTTAAGACAACAGGTCCCAGATGGAATTGCTTTTGCTAAGCCTCATGTCAACCCAACTAACACTTAATTACAGTTTCAGCTCTCCCAGAAATGGAAGCTTAAACCAATCAGGAATCACCAGATCAACACTAGTTAGGTAACCTGCCTGATAGACCCTTAAAGAAAAGTAAACTTGCAATAATCAACCCACTGTTTTGCCTAGTGTAACTTCCTTGTTCCTGCTCTCTTCTGCCTATAAAAATCTTTCATTACATACAGCTCCTCGGAGCTCCTTTCTGTCTGCTAGATTGGATGCTGCCCGATTTGCGAATCCTTGAATAAAACCAATAAAATCTTTAAAATTTACTCAGTTGAATTTTTCTTTGAACACCCTAGAACCTCTCCAGGGAGAGCAGCCCTTGCTTACACTTTGTTTTCAGCCCAGTGAAACCCATTTCCATTTCAGAACTATAAGATAAAAAATTTGTGTTTCTTTATTTTTAAAATTTTTTAAATTAATTTTTATTGGAGTATAGTTGCTTTACAATGTTGTGTTAGCTTCTACTGCACAGCAAAATGAATCAGCCATACATACACATATATCCCCTTCCTTTTGGATTTCCCTCCCATTTAGGTCACCACAGTGCATTAAGTAGAGTTCCCTGTGCTATATAATATGTTCCCCTCAGTTGTCTGTTTTATATATTATATCCGTGTATATGTATATATATATATATATATATGTCAATCCCAATCTCCCAATTCATCCCCCCACCCACCCTACCACTTTCCCCCCTTGGTGTCCATACGTTTGTTCTCTACATCTGTGTCTCGTTTCTGCCTTGCAAACCGGTTCATCTGTACCATTTTTCTAGATTCCACATATATGCATTAATATATGATATTTGTTTTTCTCTTTCTGACTTACTTCACTCTGTTTGACACTCTCTAGGTCCATCCACGTCTCTACAAATGACCCCCCCAAAATCTGTGTTTCTTTAAGCAACTACATTTGTGGTCACTTGTTTTGGCAACAATTAGTAGCTGATAGACTGGCATTAACCTGAATACTTATAGCAATCAATGCCCTTAGCTAAGTGGAGGAAGTGAGTGCTTCATTTGAACTGGAAAATATTGATTAAGATTTAGTAAATTCAATTAGCTAAATATATACGATTTTTAGTCATTTTAGAGTGAAACACACTCTCCTACTGTGGAGCCCTGTGAGGTGATTTAGGAGTCTGTTAATTTGAGCATGGCTGGTCCCAGAAGCAGTGTGCCTTTGGATACGCAAAGAATGCTGAAAGGACCAAGATAATGAAGGAGCTGTCCAGCTATTCAGAAAATGATGAAAGGCAATATACAGTTTGTGTTCTAGCATTACATATTGTTCATCAAGTTAAGTTTCAAATTGCTAATTGAGGTTCATGTTTCTCTAAGTCTTTTAAAAAATTCCAATATATCAATACACTAAATACCCATTTTTCCTTTGTGAAAATTGAGGAGAGGTTTCCCAAAATGCCTGGAACATGAGTTTTGAAGTCAGTGAACTCTCAGTTTCAAATCTCAGCCCTACAATTTATTAACTTTGTGAACTTGGTGTGGTAACCCAATCTCTCTGAGCCTTGGATTTATACTCTGCAAATTGTAAAGGAAGCCTTCCTGTTGGCTTATTGTAGAGATTAAATGAGATAAAGATTATCTGTAAAAGTTATCTGAGATTATCAGCAACATGGCATCATCTTTCACATTGGAAACCTTCCACATACCTCATCTTAGAAAGTCCTATGAATCCATAGAGGCTCAGGATTTAACTTGAAGCCCAAAACCTACACTAAAGTTTCTAGAGGAGGAAGACTGATCTGGCTGGGAAAATTATCCCTTACCTGCTGTTGAGGACTGAAGAATGTGATGCCCAGAAATTAAGGCCATAGAGGCTGTCTTCTTTCTCCTGGTGACATCTACCTCCTGCTTTATTTTTGTCCTTCTTTTTCTTAATAACATAAGGCAGTTACTGCTGTGGAAATAATCATTCTTCTCCAGAAAGGTGTGCCTTAAAATGACAGCAGCCTTAGGGAGCTAGCAAAATATTGAGATCTTGGATGAAAGAAAATCTCTAGGAGTCACCATTCTACCCAGAAGATGGGTTAGAAACCACAGTAAATCATATCTGATTTCTTTGGCTAAGTCACGTGTACCTCTAACTTAGAAAATAATTAGGTAATATTCACTAATTATTTTTTCCTAATCACCTATAACTAGGAACCAAAAGAGACTTGAGTGTAAATTTTTTGGTATCTATTAATTAATGACATTTAGTTTTCATTGAGCTTGTTTCTAGAAGGGACTGGGATTGGTCATTGTGAAAAGAGCAATGAACCAGAGATGAATAATCCCAAAATTTAATCTCATTTCTGCCATTTTATATATATAGAAACTCTCTCTATATAAATCTCTATGTATCTCTAATGTCTTCATTCATAAAATTAAAATAAAATTATTTCCCTCTCAAGATTGCATGTGCAAAACTGTCTAGCATATAGTATATGTACTTTTCAGAGTATTTTCTCTACTTTTGCTTATAGAATGAAGAGCATAGACTTTAGTTCACAAATCCAGATATGTAAGAAACACAACATAGATTTATTAACTTTTCAAATACTCATGTTGAACTCAAGAGTATTGTGTTTCTGTCCCCTCTAAGTAGTAGAAATTGCAGTCTGAGTCAATCCTCCAGGATTGCTCTTTCTGAAGCAATGAAAACTATTCTCCTCAGAACTAAACTGACCAGGTTTCAATCCTGGCTCCACCAGTAATCATTTCTAAGACCTTGGGCAAGTTATCTTACCTTTTTGTGCCTCAAGATACTCATCTGTAAAGTGATATAATAGCAATAAATCCATCATAGGATTTTGTGAGGATCAAGTGAGTTAAAACATGAAAAACATATAATGAGACTAACACATAGTGAGCCCTTTAATAATGCTATTTTTAAAATTACTGTTGTTATTATTATTATTACTACTATATTGACTGAAAGTTGGCAAAGTTAAGGTGGAGAGGGTGTGTGCAGGTCTGCATCTCAAATGTTGATTCTGCATATGGGCCTGAACTTTATGGTGAATTTCATCATTCCTTGTATGACCAGGCCCTCCTTACGTCTGGGATCTGTGTGCCCTCCCTGCCTCTCAGGCACACCCACACTTAATCCAGAGGACACACTGAGACTGCCTGAGACCTCATGTGCCTGGACAAGCTAGGCAGCCAGTTCTCCTCTACCCAGATTCTGCTAATGATATCAGTCTCTCCAGATCACCTCCACTCAAAGGTCAGAAGGTATTTTCCTATGTGGTCTTCAAGAAGCCTTATTATTTGTATATTTAGACCTTCAATCAATTTAAAATTGATTTTTGAGTGTGCTGTCTGGTAGCGAGTGGAGATTACTGTTTTAAAAAATATGGATATTGAACTGACTCGGCACCGTTTAGAAAAAGACCATCCTTTCCCCACGCAGTGCAATGTAACTATTGGTGATAAGTAACCATATACATGTGGTGATAAGTAACCATACATGTGGGCCTTCTATTCTATTTCTAGTCTATTGGTCTTTTTGGCTATACTTGCACCAATACCACACTATTTTAATTGCTACAGTTGTGTAGAAAAATCTGATACCCAGTAGTAAGTCCTCTAAATTTGTTCTTAGAGGCCTGGACCATTCTTAGGCCTTTGTATTTCTTTATAGATTTTAGAATCAGCTTGTCAATTTTCACACACACATACACACACACACCCCACAAAACTTCTGGGAGTTTGATCATAATTTATTAATGCCATAAATCAACCTAGAATGTATCTTTGCAGTAATGAATCTAAGCCATGAACATGTTATATCTCTCCATTTACCTAGGTCTTTAAAATCTCTCTATAACATCTGTTGAGTTATAGTGTTTTCATTTAGTTTATTCCTAAATATTTGATGTTTTGGGTGCTGTGTAAAAATGTTAAAATTTCATTGTCAGTTTGTTGCTAATATATAAAAATACAGTTGAATTTTATATAACATCTTGTATCTGGTGGCCTTGCTAAATCAACTTATTAATTCTAATAGTTGTCTGTAGATTCTTTTTGTGTTTTCTATACACACAATCATGTACTTTGCAATTAATGAGCATTGTATGTTCTCCTTTTCTTTTCAATCATTATGTCTTTTATTCCAGTTTCTTGCTTTATTGCACTGATTAGGATCTCTAGTACAATGTTAAGTAGAAGATATGTTTTGACATCATCTTCCAGTTCACTAATCTTGTCTTTTGTTATGTCTGCTGTTGTTAACTCATCTAATAAATTTTAAATATTGTTTTTTTCAAGCCTGGAATTTCTACTTGATTATTTTTAAGACTCCAGTTCTTTGATGAAATTATTCCTTCATCTATTTTTCTTTTTCTCTGTTTACTGGTATATATTAATTACAGCTATCTTAAAATCTTTGTCTACTAATTTTAATATCTGGATATTTGTGAGTTTTTTTCTTTGTGTTCATTAAGTGGTCCTGTCTCTTGGCATTTCTAGTAATTTTTTAATATGGAATGATAGACGTTTTGTATAAAATAATTACAGAGGCTACAAATGATTTTACCTTTTTCCAAAGAAGAATAACAGTTTCCCCTTCTCAACAGGTGGGGTTAGGGAGCTAATCACCTAAGTCCAATCAGGAAATAGTTAAAACTGGTCTGTAGCTTTGGTAATAATACATTTACCTCTTGTTCACCCCTATTCCTAGATCATAGCTCTGCAGGGCTTTCAAATATGAGACCTGTACATTTATTGAGGTCCTTCCCTCTGACAGGTTCTGAACTCTAATCTTTGTTTTCTCAATATCACAAGAGAAAATTTCACTCTGCTTCTGAGAGATCTGTGGCTTAGCTTTTTATTCTGCCACTCTGTGCACCTTCAGAATTCACCAAATTATCTAAGGAGGAACTTGCCAGAAGCTGGAGGCCACTCAGCTCTCCAATTTTATCACCCCAGCCCTGTAAACCCTTTGAAAGCCCTCATGGTTTCTCTCTGCCCAGCATTAGATCTCTACCCAGACAGATCTTAGTTGCTCAGTCTCTGTCCCATACTCAGAAATGGCAGTACCTCGAGGGTAAAACTCACTACTGATGGCAGCTCTCTCCTCTGTGGAATCCTAACGGCCTCATGCTCTGTCACCAGCAGAAGATGACTTTTGTATGCTATAGAGCTTTTCTAGCTGTTCTCAGTGTGTGCATTGGCCTGCCACAAACCAAGTCACACAACTCATAGAAACTTCTGAAAAAGGAGGCTTCAGGCAAGATACTTCCTGTGGAAGAGTGATGAAAGTGAAATAACCTCAAACTCTAAGGATAAAAAGGACTATATAACTCGGAGTCTGGCCACTGTGAATGATCACCATAGATCTCTACCCAGCTGATGTCATGTGAACTTGCATTTTTGGTGACCTACTTCAATGCCTATATAAAAGTTTATGTGGGGATTGGACTAAAATCTACTTTGTTTTCTCCCTTCTCTACTTGTCTCTTAAGGAAGTATTGTCCTAAACACATGTCCCATTGCAGTTTAAAATGGCTAATTAATACGGACGGCAACAACTTCATCTGAGACACAGCTCTCAAATTGGTAGAATTTACTAATTAAAATTATTTAATGCTGTTGATCCTGCACACATTCTTTTTCTCGAAGTCATTCATTATTATACATTTTACCCCATTTTATCATCTCCCCCCAGATTCTTCTCTGAGCCAGATTTTGAAGGTTTCAGACAATCTGAAAACCTTTTATTCCATCTTTCCTAATCATAGTCAATTGAGATCATCTGTTTCTACGTGTCAGCCTTTTCTTAACTTCGGCATATTTTTATAATTATTTTTTGTGTGTTCTATGTCCCACTTTTGAACTATGAAATTCTGACTGCCAGGGACATTGAATGATACCAACTGTACACACAGGCTGGCTGTCCAAAGCAATTCCTGTATAATTCTTTCCCATAGCATTACATCTTGGCATAGTGCTAGCAAGTAAGAAGTAGATGTATAATGCCTATTAATGCCATTTGAGGAGAGAAGTCAGCATCCATGCAAATGAGGGATGAACGCTGATCCCTAAATGAAGTGTTGGTGCAGCCAAATGCTCTGACAGCATTGCCTTACAGCCGGTTTATTTATTTATATGCATTTTTAAAAATTATTTATTTATTTTTGGCTGTGTTGGGTCTTTATTGCTGCATGAGGGGTTTCTCTAGTTGCGGCGAGCGGGGGCTACTCTTCATTGCTGTACGCAGACTTCTCATTGTGGTGGCTTCTCTTTGTTGTGGAGCACGGGCTCTAGGTGTGCGGTCTTCGGTAGTCGTGGCTCGCTGGCCCAGTAGTTGTGGCTCACGGGCTTAGTTGCTCCACGGCATGTGGGATCTTCCCAGACCAGGGCTCGAACCTGTGTCCCCTGCATTGGCAGGTGGATTCTTAACCACTGTGCCACCAGCGAAGCCCCTTGCAGCCTATTTAAAAGGCATACCCGCCATGATATGATAAATTCCCCCATATTGGGCGATGCCACTTCACTAAAGCAGGGAAGGCCATTCATCCAAAAAAATATAGCCATTTGGGAATCTGAAAACCTTTTGTTTGGATTTTAAGAGAAAAATCTACCCGAATTTACATGCATCTTAAAAGCAGGAGTTTGGCCTCTATCACTATCAGTGAGATAGTGATAAGTCAGTGTTTAGCGTCCATGTATAGGTGACTTTGGCAATGACCAGAGGCACTGTTAACCATATATCTTTCACGTTCCAGGTTGGGCTGTAAAGACTGTGTCATCAGATAGCCCCTAGACACTTATGAAAACACATTGTAGCACAGAGGAAATTTGTTCTTGGAATAAGTAGGGGTAAGTCTCTTAGGCCAGAGACTTAGGCCAGAACATTGTTTAGGGAGTGTTGGATTTATATAAACAAATAAGTCAGTATAATTCATCTTATAAAACTAGCAAGCCTCATTTTGCATTTATTTTTGTGATAGATTGTGGTAATTTAGGGGCAAAAAAAATTAGACTATTTACTTCAAAGTGTCAAATGTAATTATCACTTAGAGATTTTTCACTTTTAAGGGTCATAGAGAATACCTAGGACCTGGAATCATTTGTTCTCATCATTGTTGGCATTTTGCTTTGGGACTTTGCTGTGCTTTTACTACCAAATAAAAGGTAACAAATTTATGTCTTCTTTTCCACTTCCCACCCTCTACCTCCTCCAGGCTTGCCAAAGATATTCTTCACAGTCTTTTCAGGTAATTCAAGGCAAATAGAGATCTAAGACCCTGTCTCAATTGAGACTCTAATTATGATGATGTTTTAGTGGATTGCAAGCTGTCTCTACAACACAAATAGGAAACACAAAGATGTTTCCAAATGACCTATAGCTCATCTACATCTTTGAATTTATGTATTTTTACTTCCAATCTGTGAAGCAGTTATCTGCTATTATAATTCAAATATAAATTAATTCAACCAGAGATCCACACTCCCTCTTAGAAGGCATTGCAGTTTAACGAATAAATATGCATTAGCATGTCTTAAAACTGCACGTTATTGACCTGCAAGATAAGGGAACTATTATGGCTGATTATGTAAATCCTCATTTGCAGATTGTCACCGTATTCCATAATGTCATTAATTTACATTAATGTCAGTCTTTCCTTACCAGGCACTTATTAATTAGCTGTTCCTTGACACTTATTCTAATGTAGACTTTTTGTGAGTCATTAAAGTCTTTTGTGTGGAGACCTCAGTGAAGACCTTCTCATTTGTATGTAATTGACAAACCAGATGACAGCTTTTATTGTTGATCATAAAACTGCAGCCAATTCATGCGGGCACTGGATTTATGTTTTGAAACCTTTCATTTTAACGTTTTTGTGGATAAAAAGTTTAAATGCAGGTACATTTTATTTATTAGATGGTCTAAAATATGCCCTTTTCTGCAAGGTCAAGTTCAGATAACTTTTCTAACCAAATCCACAATAGCTTTTGAAGATTTTAAAATCACAAAACCTCTTCAGAAGCACTCACTCTATATGAATTCTCTGAAAAAGCCTCACATTTTAGGATAATTTTCTAAACTAGCATTTAGAAGTACAGATTTTCATGTGTTTCATACATCATCTAACTGAATTCAGCCCTCTGAGTATCCAGTGACTTTCAACATCTACCTCCTAGAAAAACCCATCATTTAGACTTGAATAATGCTTACCAACCAAGGGTACTCAAGGTCGCAGATTACCTCTGTTTTATGTTTTTTCATTTGAACTAATTACTGTACCAATAATCACTATCACCCATTCATTTATTCCTCAAAAATATTTATTAAGAACCAACTCTACACCCACTACTACCTAGACTGCACTGAAAAAAAGAGATTAAAACAAAAAAAACTCTGCCTACATGCAGCTTACTTCCTAAGGGGAAGAGGGGATAAACAATAAGATGAAAATCACGTAGAACTTCAGAAGATAATAAAGTGGGGAGTGGTGCAAAGGAGGGGTAAAGGAAGCAAAATAAAGGCAAGGAGCAGGGTGGGAGTGAAGTAGAAATTTAAATTAAGGTGATCAGGGAAAGCATCCTTGAAATGGGGGTATTAGACAAAAGTTTGAATACGAGGAGGGAAGATATTATGCAGATATCTCAAGGAAGAGAGGTCCAGGCAGAGGAAACTAAAGGCTGTGGAACTGCAAGAAGGCTAGTGTGGTGGAGAACAGTGAGGAAAGGGGTGGCCAGGAGTCCTGTTCAGAGAGGTAGTGGGAGAGGCAGGAGGAGGGTGTCGGGCATTGCTGGCCACTGTAAGATTTTAGCTTTCCCCTGAGATGGGGAGCCCTGGAGGGTTTGGAGCAGAGCAGCGACAGAATCTGAATATACCAGCAGATTCTTTCTGGTTTGCATGTTAAATACACCGTGGAGGTAGGTGGGTGGGCAAGGGCAAAAGCAGAGAGAACTTTTAAGAAGATATCACAATAATCCAGGCTACGACCAAGGGGGTAGTAGTTGATGTGCTGAGAATAGGCCAGATTCTCAATACACTTAGAATACATAACATAATATGTATTGAATATAATATAATATACATTCAGAGTTTGCTGATGTGTTCAGTGCTACATACAAGAAAGAAAGAAATCAAGGATGATCCAAGTTTGGGGCCTGAGCAGCTGGAACTATGAGATTGTCATTAACTCAGATGGAAAGAACCATCAGAGAAACAAGAGTTTGTTTTTAAAAATGCTAAGAATTGATTCCCACCAGATATTTATTGGAGATGTCCAGATGTAGCTGAATATCCAAGTCCAGAGTTTAGAGAAGAGATCCAAGCTAAAGGGGTTCATTTGTGAATTATGAAGATACGGATGGTGTTTAAAGCCATAAGACAGAGAAGGATCATTAAGGGGTGAGTATAGAGTAGAGAACACCCAAGAACTGATCTCTAGGCAGCCAGCAGTAAAAGGTTAACAAGGAAGGGGAAGAACGAGTAAAGGAAACTAAGGAGGAGTGGCCAGTGTGGTGGGAAAAAGAACAGGAGAATGTTATAGAAACCAGGTGGAGAAAGTGTTTCACTGCTGACAAATCGAGCAAGAAGATGATAAAGATTAACTGCTGGATTAAGTAACATGGAGTCACTGGTGACCTTGGCAAGAGAACTTTAATATAATGATGGAATAAAAGTCTGATTAGAGTGGGTTTTAGAGCAGCTGGGAGGAGAGGAATTGGAATCTGTGATCACAGGCAACTAGTTTGAGGAATTCTGTTGTAAAGGGAAGTGTACTGACCAAAATCCAAGATAAGATTCAGTTGACTACAAAAAGGGTAGGGCTCCTGAACACAGACATTAATGAAATACTGTTGTTGACTTGTTAAGGAACATTAATATCATAGGGAGCTGTAACATGAATATTTCTCTTCTGAGATTCCTCGCATTCCCAGAAGTATGGCTTCTGGACATTTTTGGAAGCAACAGAGGCACTTAGATAAGAGGAGGTCTAGAAAAATCACTGAAGAGTTTGGGTCATGGACTTCCTAAATAACCACTGCCATATGTAAGAGTCAGAGGTCACCATCATCCTAGGTGTTGCTGTCAGTCAACAGTGGTTTAAAACCAAAGCCTTCATCTTTGGTTTGGTTTGATCGCTGACTTGTAAAGTAAGCTTAGGTATCCTCTCAGGTTTCATTTCTTCCAAATTAAAATGAATGGCCCAGCTAGATGGTTTCCGTGGTCCCTTGTGGGGCTAAGATGCTTTGATGTTGGATGTTAATAGCACCATAGATTCCTAAATAGTGTGAACAAACTGCATTTTTACAGAATCTAGTGCTCTTTTCCTATTAGAGCTGGATCTTAAAATTATGGCAGCTGGAAAACGAATAGTCGAGAGGTGAAGGAATTTTTCCATTGCAGACTAGAAGCTGGAATTTGTCCTTGGGGCAGGCCCTCAATTTGTTCTAGGAGGGATCTTTTTGGTCCTGTTCATAAATGTATAAGGTAAAAATATTCATTTGCTATTCTCCCCAAATTGCTGAGAAAGCCCCAAATGGGGGGCGGTGGTCCAAACACAGGTCATAAGACTAAGGTCCAGAGTATCAGTTTTAAAAGTTACTTCATCATTTTCATTGTATCAGGGCATCCTTGCATAGATTTTTACGATACCTGTTTTAATCTTCTTTTAACTAGGTTAGAAAATGGCAAAGGAGTTTTCTAGACTTGAGGAAGAGAGCCATAAGCAGAAGGCTTCCACTTATAAGAGATGAGCTAACATCTGTACTAGGCAAGAGGCAACCGAAAGAAATCTGTAGAAAAAAGATGTGATCTTTTTGGATTCTCAGAAATAATAATGAAAGACAAATTCCCAGGAAAATTTCTTGGAATTTGAGTTTCTGTAGAAACTTCAGTAGAGTTTCTGAAGTCATTTCTTATGAGAATTGAGCATTTAGATTGTACGTTAAAGGGAATGGTAGCTACTGGGGGCTGAGTTGGTTGGGACATTCAACTTTATTCCTGTTTGGGGCTCTAAATCTATTATTCACAAGATGGTGTGGTTTGTAAAATAATTTAGAAACTATTCATTGAAAAAAATGTCGATAAAACAAGAGTTTTGGGGGACTTCCCTGGTGGTCCAGTGGTTAAGAAGCCGCCTTACAATGCAGGGGACGCAGGTTCAATCCCTGGTTGGGGAACTAAGATCCCACATGCTGCAGGCAACTAAGCTGGCGTGCCACAACTAGAGAGCCCATGCCCCACAACTACTGAGCGCACACACCCTGGAGCCTGCGTGCCACAACTAAAGCAAGGGTTTTTGATAGACACTGTTCATTGTCTGTCCAAGATTTTTTCTCTTCTCTTCTTCCTCTTTCCTAACTGACCCTAAATATTTTGGTATTATGCCTATCTGAAAAACTCAGCTTCTCAGGATACTAGCCAAGGAAGCCATACAATGTGTAAGTGAACATCATTGAACGATACTTGTAGAAAAACTTACTAAAGGAGAAGTACTCACATGGCATGGATCCTTTTGCATTTTGTCCTTTGCCATTTGCCCTCCTACTCTTCTCATAACTAGAGGGACAGATGCCTGGCGATGGAGCAGACAGCTTGCAAGCATGAGAGTGGAAGTTATTCATTAATGGTGGAGAAGCAGAAGGAGAGGAGGGGTCTGGTTCCTTATGGCTTGTTGAGCTACCACGGACTTCCTGCTTCTGGCCATCTCATTGTGTGAGGAAAATAAACATCTATTCAGTTAAGACACACTATTTGTGCTTCTGTTACAAGAGCTGAAAATAATCCTAATTGTTATAATTTTTGTTTTAGTGATTTTTTTTTTTTTAATCTCCAACCCTCTACTTGTTATTTCTTTTTCTTTCGTTTCCAAAGGTAACAATCCCGATCTGGCATTTCTGATTTAAAGTTGTTTTCTATATTGTGATAGTAGATTTTCTTGCCCATCTTTATTATCCATAGAGGACCCCTTCATGGGTAATAGGAGGATGGCCCCCTGAGTTTGATGAGCTCAGCTGCAGTATAAAACCAAGGTGACTTGCCTACCTGAGGGTTGTTTCCTACTTGCTAATTTCATTAGCTGTGTCACTGGACTGTGTGCAATGACTGGCCTGAGATGTACTTTACTACTATTTATTTTTCCTAGAGCCGCCATATTTATATGATAGTTGTTTTACCATCCATTCAAAGTTGTAAGGAGCTGGCTATCTAATTTGATTTCAAGAGCCCTAATGCAGTTACATTCAAGTAGCTGTTAATATAAAAATGCATTATTTTCTAAGTAGATGATATGAAACCTTTGAGTTCATTTTTGGCTATTATTATTTTTATGTCAAAAGAAATATGTTAATGAGAAGAAATGGAGATGAAATAAGATTGAACCCATGATAGACTGAACTAAGTTCAACCTCTAAATTCTCAAATTTGGAGAACACTTGAATTCTTAAATAGCCTTTATCAATCAAGTTTCATCCCGTGTCATCACTAGAGGCCCCCTAGGAAACTAAGTTAGCTTGGGGTTCTTCTTGAGAATTTTGAACTCTCCAGTACATAAACTCCTTAAGTATACTATCCATTAAAATCATTTGTATAGTCCAAGTAATGGAACACAGCTCGGCATCCTGTTTTAATATGTTATCAGGGAACAACTGACAATTATCAATGGGCTAGACATCAATCTCTTTTTGTGGGTTGTTTTCTGAAACATATATTAGATTATGTTCCACATCCTTTTTGAAAGTATTTAATAATTGAATGCAATGGGATTATCTAATTGTAAGGTGAAATTTTGTGAAGATGAGCATTGTGATTTGTGTTTATCACTTAATTATTTTTATCATCTATGTATAATCAAGACTGGCCCAAAGATAGATTCATCTCTCTTCTTCTCCCTAAGCTTCCCCCCCCTCTAATTAGCTCCATAATCCTACTTACATCTCCTTGTAATAACCTGCCATCTGATTCCAGTTTTGGTTTCTTCCTAAAAATAAGTTGAAAATAAAATCTGATTCTTTATACACTTATTGTTGATAATAAATATACCACATTTTCTGTGGGAGAAAGACATTGTGCTGACCTTGTGTTTGTAAAGAGATATGATATGGTCTCTCTTGAAGGGACTTGCAGTTTAATTAAAAGGAGAGGGTGATTACAACAGCTGTATAGATAAGTGACAAATAAGTTGTACAAAGCCTGTCTCCCAAGATGACATTCTCCATGTGTAATCTGAGGTCTCAAGTAAAGTGGGACTTAGATGTGCTTTGCAGGAAGTATATAAATATGAGACTAATAGGTGCAATGGTACTTTAATAGCAATGTTGATAGTGATAGTATCATTGAGTATTTACCATGTGCCAGATATTACATTAAGCGTTCTACAAGGATTATACCTATTAAGTCCTCATCACAACTGAGTATTTACCATGTGCCAGATATTACATTAAGCGTTCTACAAGGATTATACCTATTAAGTCCTCATCACAACACTATGTTTTGGAATGAATTTTTATTTTAATTCCCATCTTAAAGAAGAAAATATTGAAGGTTACAGAGGTATCTGCCCAAGATTACCTAGCTAATCAATGGTGAATAAGAGATATAAACCCAAGGTAGTGTGACTCCAGATCTGCCTCCATTCTAGTCAGGGAGACCTGAAAAGACAAATTATATCTATGTTTGATCCATTTACTATAATTTAGAATTGTTAGCTTTTAAATTATGCTCAAATTAGTGAGCCAGTATCCCTGGATTTCAGTATGATGGCTTTAAAATCAAGGAACTCTGCACTTGGGTTTATTTAACGGGCTGATAAACTGCCAGGATTGTGAATTGATTGTTAAACATTAGCCTGGAAGTGAAAGATAAGAATGCACATGCTTTGTCTACAGATGGAGCGAGTCGTCATTCAGAGCTACAAAATGTAGCTAAGGAGTTTAAGAATTGAGGGGAACATAAGTTCAAGACCCAGGAGGAGAACATGAGACCAGACAATATGCCAGTTAATGGAATTAAACTGAAAAGATTTAAAATGAGGTCCCCTCAGGGGACAGTGTAAAAGAAATGCCAGTTAATTCAATAAGGACAAAAGGATAAGCGAGCTAACTATGAGAGGATCAGAATATTTAAAGTTGATAGTGTCTTAAGAATTCGAGAACACTGGCTTATGATTGCTGTGAATTTATTATACACCAGTAGCTTGGTCTAATTTGGTCCCCTTCATCCTCTGAACAAATACGCTCATCCTGAAATTCCAGGACAAAAGAAATAATCCTTTTTGTTGCAGTCAAGCTATAAAAGTGATTATGATCAGCAGCCATTCACAGAGGAATAAATAAGGGACCCATCCATCATGCTGTAAAGTTTTCTGTCCATGTGTCATGTTGCATTTCAAAGGCTGTTTCCTCATATTTTAGTTGTTTTAAAAGGTGTACTTAAAAAATAAATTTTATACTTGGAAACTCCCCAGTACACTGAGAGTTTAAAT
The DNA here is from genome assembly GCF_005190385.1 of Monodon monoceros. Lineage (NCBI taxonomy): Eukaryota > Metazoa > Chordata > Mammalia > Artiodactyla > Monodontidae > Monodon > Monodon monoceros. Next base: position 44,795,347 of record NW_021703765.1, read on the forward strand.
GTATAGATGTAATTTCTCTCTTGCTAAGCAGGTTTTAGCTTGCCAAAGGCATGACAGAGGGTAGTTAAAGAGTGCAGTAAGGTGAATCTGTATGTCTCTGTAGCAAAAAACGAAACATCTGGATTTTAGAAACTCTGTTATTGGCTATATTGTCTAGAAAAGCAGTTGTTCAGTGTCATTATTCAATTGTGTATCAACAGATGTGCCTCTAAAGACCGAAGCCTAAAAACGACAGCAGGGAGTAGGTTTAAAATCTTACACAAAATACAAAGGCAGCAGCATCCTGTAGCTGAGCTTTGGTAAATGCACACTTGGGAGGACGGCATTGCAGAGAACACGTGATTGGTGGAGACAAATAACATTATCTGAGAACAGAGGGATATAAAGGACCATTTATGGGGAAGAAAAGTTTTTCATTGATGGGTATCAGTGAGGCTGAAACAGTGCATTTATATGAAGTAGATTTCCCCATGTGATATTTATACCTAAAGACTACCAGGCTTTATAATTGTCCTGCAGCTGATAAATTGCACCCTTTTTTTTTTTTTTTTTTTTTTTTTTT
>NW_021703765.1:44796008-44896008 GCF_005190385.1 Monodon monoceros
TTTTTTTTTTTTTTTTTTTTTTTTTGAGGTACACGGGCCTCTCACTGTTGTGGCCTCTCCCGTTGCGGAGCACAGGTTCCGGACGCGCAGGCTCAGTGGCCATGGCTCACGGGCCCAGCCGCTTCGCGGCATATGGGATCCTCCCGGACCGGGGCACGAACCCGTGTCCCCTGCATCAGCAGGTGGACTCTCAACCACTGCACCACCAGGGAAGCCCACACCCTTTTTTTTTTATACACAGATTTCATCATCTGAAAAATTCAGGAGTTAGACCTATAAATTTTATGGGGTTTTTTTGTGTGTGTGTGATCTAGATTTTCTGGCAAATCAACTATGCATGTACATAATTTTCTTTCGCTGTAGTTCCCTAAGCCTATGTGTACATATAACTAAAATTAGTTTCTTAAAAGTGGCAACAAAACTGTTCTCAGTCCATAAAGAAGTACAGAGTGCCTTAAAGTCTGTGAATTCTCTGCTCGAAAACATTTCTTTAAAATATTTAGTTCAAACTTGGGCGGGGGGAGGATGGGGGTTCTACTCTATTAAACAAACAGTCCTGTCTCCCCTGGTTTTTTGCTCACCATAGAGTTTAAGGGACTTGCCATTCAGGTTACTGGTAGAACCGTGTCATGACAGAATTTCTGCCACCTGTTCATTCCAACGAATCTTAGCACTTAACTGAGAAAAAGGTCCCACTCTTGGGACTCACGGAATCCCTAAGAAGAGCTTCTAAAGAAGTCCTTCTCAGGACCAAGCAAGTCTAACATTGCCATAGATCTGATTTCCTAGAATTTTTAATATGCAGTTGACCCTTGGACAATATTGGTGTGAACAGCACAGGTCCACTTATACACAGATATTTTTCAATAGTAGACACTACAGTACTACACGCTTCATGTTTGGTTGAATCCACAGGTGCAGCGGAACCCTGGATAAGGAGGGCCGAGTATAAATTATACTCAGATTAACTTCCCGAGTTGTTTAAGTGTCAACTGTAGTTTTTATAAGGATTTGTGAATTTATACCCAAAGGCCCAGCAATGAGAACCTAAAGATAAACATGAATGAAATAGACCTGAAATTTGAATACACACTTATGTTTGGCATGGTGCTCTGTACTTATGGCGCAATCCAAAGGTGAATGCCAATGTTCACATTACTCGGTAGTTGATCCATCTCACGGTGGCATCAGTTTAAAAAACAGGACTTTTATAACACTGATCTCTGACAACATTTATCTCAAACTTCTCTGCAGTCTAGAAGCACAGTGGAATTGGAAGGTCTAGTAAAAGCATAATTAAAATACTCTACTTAGCATGTGCCTGGTACTGTGGTAGGAATACGAGGGAAAAAACCAGATATGGGTTACGATTCTTAATCAGCCAGAAATCACACATGTGGTAGTCTATTCTCAGAACCGATGGGGAAGTGCAGTGGTGCGGGACCTAGCCGTTTCATGAAAGCTTTTGACCTCAACACAATGGTCTTTTTTGGGGAAGATGGGGAGAGGGTAGGTGAGTAGTACATTTCAGGCCTTATATGAGACCCTTATAGATTTTAGGCTATATAATTAACGGTGCAAAGTATAGGAATTCTAGAAGTTAGTGCTGAAAAGGTAGAGAATTATTGTAGGTTTGATTATTCGAAGAATGCTTCATGAGATAGATGTCAGACAGGGTAGAATTAATGGATTTTAAATAAAATGGGTTTGATGGTTGTGGGGGAAGAAGGCCTTTGGGATAGAAAGCGATGTAAGGAAGGCAAGATGGGAGGAATTTGTGCAGAGTGTTTGGGGAATAAGGAATATGACAGTTTCACTGTGCCAATCATTTGTCATTCCAATGGCGCTTCACTGATCCAAAGGCTATATCAATAATTCATCTGACCTGTTTATGTTGATAGCCACAGAAACAACTGAATGCAGATCCTTTCATTTGTTGAGATTCATGGCACGTAGCAAATGATCATTCAGTGGATCCAAGCCAACTCCTTGTTCTGCAAATTGCAAATGTTGTAGCAGAGCTGTTCATCTATTGTCTTGGTCAGTGTTGAAAGGTCAACGTTCTCTTTTTATACCTGAAACAGCCAGAGCTGCTTTAATCCCAGAGAAGGTGTCTGACTTATATTGTACAGTGATTTGTTTAGTCAGCAAGAATTATCTTGTAATATAATTCTAAAATTGCTGACTAAAACGTCTATTCAACTTGAAACCCCTGCTCCTTCAGTCCAAGAAAATTCTGTGCCTTGAAATCACCTGTTTCAGAAAGTCGCTAATCTCCCGAAGAGGCACTCTTTAGCACCTTCGGTAAAGGAACCAGACCAGGAGCAAAAGAAAGATAATTCTATAAAAACAGAGATCAGAAAATTCAGACAAAGTGATCTTCAGCTTTTATTTCACCTCTTTATTTTCTACCGCGTTTGGAAATGAGGCTGACACATGGCTACATGGCACTGTTAAAGTGACGTTGAGACCCGGAGCTTTTCCACTAGAAATCCAGAATTTACAAACACAACCTAAGTTTCCCCAGATTTTTCTGTCTTATGGGATATATGTTTTATTTTAATATTCCCTAATAAGTCTCAGTCCTCACTCTGCAGGGATGAAGAAATTGTGTGCCCTCTCTAAGAATGTTTAAGAAAAGGAATGTTTAGTGTAAACTGGGGGTCACTTGTCACCTCTCCCGCCAGACTGTCACCCAGGCATTTGCCTCCGTGTCCTCCTGTGCTATCTCTTGACTGCTTTTGGTATTGCGTTAATTTTTCTGGTCCTGCAAATCCCCACCTATCATTCCCCTAAGCTGCATTGAGCCTACGCTTTTCTGTTCAGGAAATTATAAGGAAATTAACAAAAAAGCAAAAGTAAGAACTCAGCTGCCCATATGGTTTCTGGGCCACATTCTGTCAAAGATGGAAAGATGTCTTGCTGAACATCTCTCTCTTAGGATCCTAGCCTGCTGGCATCTTGCAGAGTCCCTCTCATCCCTATGAACACAGTCTTTCTCTTTTGCTGTCTCTTCCTATTCCTTGGATCCACCAGAGGAAACGTTGCATCCTTTTGAATACCTTAAGAAATCTCCTTTTCAGAAGTTCAACTCCCATCCTTATCACAGAGAAGACTTCTACATTATTTCTGGATACATTCCTCTTAATTACTTCAGTCTCTCCCCTTAATTACTTTGGTCTCTCCCTCCATACAAAAATCTGTGATCAAAATGGCCCTGAAAGTACATTCCCTCTCCCAAAAATACTGCCCTTGTGAGCTGAAATGCAGAAATGGCTATTGGCAATAATCTTTTCATCCTTGGGCTCAAGCTAGAGCCAAAGAGCCAGGGAAGAGGCCAGGATGAGTAAGAGGCATATAAGGAGAGACTGAAACACTGCACCCTTTGGGTGGGAACTGCTCTCAGATTTTAGGACCCTGTAAACTGGAACCTAAAAGTCAAACCTGGCTGACACAAACAGGGGTCAGCAGCCCAAATGTAATAACCTGAAGACATCTTTCTTTGTTAGAAAAGACATCTGCCATGGAGGACAAGATCTAGTTTGTGCTCAGAGAAACTCCGAAACCATTTCTACAAAACCATTATGAAATTTTTTCATCTGAAGTTCCGTACCCCTTATATTAAAATAAGAATGTGTTCCTAGCTGTTTCCTCATTTGATGCCAATGTAATTTACAACAGTAGTCTGCAAAAATAAAGGACCTTTTTAGATGAAAATAATAGATTTCATTATATTTTATTCTTAAAAAGTAGATATATGAGGAGGGCAATTAGGTATATGGAATGAGACACATTCATCAAAGACATTCCTGAAAATTTCATAGGAATAGTAGACCATTCATTTCCTGGAAAAATTATATTTTAAACACCTTTGTAATACATATTCAAGGAAGTACACTTTTTTAAAAGCCATTTTACCTTCTTTCCTAAAGTGACTGACCTAACAACAAAGTAAAATATGTATTTGGAAAAGAGCAAAAAAAAAATAAATTTTCTGTGTTATCATTACTGGTATCATTGTTACTGATTCTTTTCTAAACGTATTGTCTTCTAACTACATTTGTTATGGCTAGTGGTGAACACCATAAAACTTCACACATGGGTGTCAAGACAAGTAAATGATGTTGTTTTGGTGATCTTGGGAGTCAGAAATCTTTTTTTCTCCCTTTTTTATAGCTGACCTTTTCAGAAAGAAATCCCTCTTGAGAAGTCCCACTTTAATTTGTTACATTTTTCAAACTAGACTGTCACATATGCTTTAATGGCACTATTTCTTAACACCTAGGAATAAAACTAACACAATTTCTGTGGTTTTTAACACTCTTGTGGTCTTATACACTGAATACAATCTTCATTAGTAACATATCATTTTATATGTTTTCCTTTTAAGGAGTTTATATGTATCAGGATGGATCTCATGATGAACAGAATTTAATATAAAAAAAAAAGACTTGGAACATGCTCTGTTAGCTATTGCTTAGGTGGAAAAAAATCTCCTTGGTCAGGAATGTTAAATGAAGTTGTGATTCCTATTGCAGGAGTCAATGGAGTTACACACTTCTGTTACTTCATGGGTCATGAGAGAGTTTAGGTTAGTGCTGAGCTAAAGTAAAGAAATAAGAATGCTGGAAGATACACTTTTTAATTTCTTTTGGTTTTGCTTTTAAAAATAGCAGCATCATTCCTCATCTGGTAGTAGGGAAATCTTAACCTAGTTCTGTTTCTACCCCAAATCTCTTAATTTCTCTAGTCCTCAGTTTCCACATTTATAAAAGATGTAGACTATGTTTGATAATGCTTGAAATCCTAACTAACTGCAAATCGTAACTTTGATAAGGGACTTGTATCCAGAATATATAGAGAACTCTATAACTCAATAGTAAAAAGATAACCCAATTAAAAATAGGCAAAAGATCTAGATTGACATTTCTCAAAAGAATATATACAAATGGTAAATAAACATCACTAATAATGTTCAACACCATTAGCCCTTCGGGAAGTGCAAATAAAAATCACAATGAGATACCACTTTACAACCACTTGGATGGCTATAATCAAGAAGACAATAACAAGTGTTGACGAGGATATAGAGAAATCGAAACCCTCATACATTGCTGGTGAGAATGTAAAATGGTGCAGCCAGTTTGGAAATAGTTTTGCAATTTCTCAAAATGTTAAAGACATTCTCAAAAATGTCAGAAACACTTGAGGGAAGTTGATAATAACCCAGGTCCTGCTTATATAGGTGAAATTTAGGAATTACTACTAACATTGAGATTTCACCAACTTTTTGTGCCCTTACATGTGTGTGTATGTATGTAGTTCTATGCAGTTTTTTTTTGTTTTTTTTTTTTGCGGTACGCGGGCCTCTCCCGTTGCGGAGCACAGGCTCCAGACATGCAGGCTCAGCAGCCATGGCTCACGGGCCCAGCCTCTCCGCGGCATGTGGGATCTTCCCAGACCGGGGCATGAACCCGTGTCCCCTGCATCGGCAGGCGGACTCTCAACCACTGCGCCACCAGGGAAGCCCTATGCAGTTTTATCATGTCTATATTTGTGTGCCCACTGCCACAGTAAGGAACAGAACAGTTCGATCACAAGGATCCCTCATCCTACCCTTAATAGCCACAGTCAGCTCTCTCCTTAAACCCTCTTACAAATCCTTGACAACTACCAATCTGTTATTCATCTCAACCCTTTGTCATTTCAAGAATAATACATAATGGAATCATACAGTATGTAACTTGTACTTTTTTATCGCTGAGTACAGGATACCTTGCTTTACTGGGTTTCGCCTAATTACGTTTTTTACAAGTTGAAAGTTTGTTACCCTGTGTTGAGCAAATCTATTGGCGCCATTTTTTTCAACAGGATTTGTTCACTTCATGTTTCTGTGTCACATTTTGGTAATTCTCACAATATTTCAAACTTTTTCATTATTACTATATTTGTTTTGGTTATCAGTGATCTTGGATATTGCTGTTGTAATTTTTTTATTTTGTACTTTTAATTAAGGTATGTACAATTTTTTTTAGACATAATGCTATTGTACACTCAGTAGACTACAGTATAGTGTAAACATAACTTTAAATGCACTGGGAAACCAAAAAATTTGTGTGATGCTCTTTATTGTGATAGGTGCTTTATTGTGTTGGTCTGGAATCAAACCCATAATATCTCCGAGGTCTGTCTGTATTGTTCTGTGGTGTGGATGGATGTCCTACAGTGTGTTTAACCATTCACCCTTGAAGGTCATTTGGGTTGTTTCCAGTTTGAGGCTATTACAAATAAAGCTGCTATGTGTGAATATAAGTTTTGTGTGAATATAAGTTTCAGTTTCTCTGGGATAAATGCCCAATAGTACAACCACCAGACTTTGGTAAACATTTTAAGCACATGTTTAGCTTTGTTAGAAAACTGCCAATTCTTTTTTTTTTTTTTTTCCCCAGAGTGTATACCCTTTTACATTCCCACTAACAATGTCAGTGTATAAGCGACCCTGCTTTTCTGCATCCTCACCATTGTTTGGTGTTTTGTTGTTGTTTTGTTATTTTTAATTTTAGCCATTCTGATAGATGTGTAGTGATATCTCATTGTGGTTGTAATCTGTATTTCTCTAATGGCTAATGATGTTGAACATACTTTCATATACTTACTTGCCATCTATATATCCTCTTTAATGAAATGTCTATGTATGTCTTTGCCCAGTTTCTGACTGTATTTTTTAATTGTTGAATTTTAACAGTTCTTTGAATATTTTAGATACAATTCCTTTGTCAAATGTTTGGTTGCAAATATTTTTACCCAGTCCATAAGATGTTTTTTTATCTCTCAATACTTAAGAGGGGCCTTTGTAGAGTGAACGTTTTAATTTTAATGAGTTCCGCTTTATCAACTTTTCCTTTTTACAGGTCACACTTTTGATGTGATCAAAAGAATTCTTTGTCAAGCCAAAGAATTCTTTGTCTAGCTCTAGTTACTAAAGAATCGCTCCTATGGTTTTTTCTAAAATTTTGTAGTTTTATATTTTACTCTTAAGTATGTGATGCATTTTAATTTTTATATAAGGTGGGAGATTCAGGTCAAGTTTTATTTCTTTTGCTTATGGATATCTGACTGCTCCAGCACCATTTGTTGAAAAGGCTACACTCTTCACTGAATTGCTTTTGCATCTCTGTCAAAAACCACTTGGGCACGTTTGTTAGGGTCTATTTCTGAGTTCTCTATTCTGATCCATTGATCAATGTATCTATGGTAGATATTTATTACTGTGGTATACAACATACCTTTTCATCAGATAGAGTAATATTTCCCACTTTTTCCTCCTTTTTCAAAACTATTTTAGCTATTCTAGCTCCTGTGCCTTTACATAGAAATTTTAGAGTAAGTTTGTCAACGTCTACCAAAAAAAAACAAAAACAAAAATGAAAACCCTTTTTGGGATTTTGATAGGAAATTCATTCAACCAGTGGATCAATTTGGGGAAAACTGACATCTTCACTATGTTGAGTCTTTCAATCCATGAACATTGTATATGTCATCATTTATTTAAGTCTTCTTTGATTTATTTAATTAGTATTTTGTAATTTTTAGAAGTCATATTTTGTATGTATTTTGTTAGATTTATACTGAAATAATTTATTTTTTGGAGCAATTGTAACTTACATTGTGGTTTTTTTTATATGCTCTTTGCTTTGGGAGTTTTATTATTATTTTAAATATTTATTTATTTTATTTTTGGCTGTGTTGGATCTTAGTTGCGGCACATCGGATCTTTCATTGCAGTACGCAGTCTCCTCGTTGCCGTGCGTGGGCTTCTCTCTAGTTGTGGCATGCAGGTTTTCTCTTCTCTAGTTGTGGCATGTGGGCTCCAGAGCTTGTGGGCTCTGCAGTTTGCAGCATGTGGGCTCTCTAGTTGAGGCACACAAGCTCAGTAGTTGTGGCACATGGGCTTAGATGACCCACGGCATGTGGGATCTTAGTTCCCTGACCAGGGATTGAACCTGCATCCCCTGCATTAGAAGGTGGATTTACCACTGGACCACCAGGGAAGTCCTTTACAGTGTTTTTAATTTCAGTTTCCAAGTGTTCATTGTTAGGTTATAGAAATGCTATTGTGAAATGTAAGGGGTTGAGCAAGAAGGCAAGAGTGAGGTGACTGTCCCCACTTTCCTCAATGAGCTCATGTCCCCTGTTCCATGTATTTCTTTATTTTTGTTTAATTTTTTATTTATAAAAAATATAAATACAATTTATATTATATATTATATTACATGCAATATATAAATACATTTTAGAGGTATAATTGATTTACAATATTTTATAAGTTTCAGGGGTACCATATAATGCAGGGATCCCCAACCCCCAGGCCACAGACCAGTACCGGTCCATGGCCTTTTAGGAACCAGGCTGCACAGCAGGAGGTGAGCAATGGGTGAGCAAGCAAAGCTTCATCTGTATTTACAGCCACTCCCCATCACTCGCATTACCACCTGAGCTCCACCCCCTGTCAACATTATGGTGAGTTGTATAATTATTTTGTTATATATTACAGTGTAATAATAATAGAAATAAAGTACACAATAAATGTAATGTACTTGAATCATCCCCAAACCATCCCCGCTGCCACCCCGGTCCGTGGAAAAATTGTCTTCCACAAAACTGGTCCCTGGTGCCAAAAAGGTTGGGGACTACTGATATAAGGAGTCACAATTTTTAAAGTTTATACCCTATTTATAGTTATTATAAAATATTGGCTATATTCTCTTATATGCAATATATGTTTGTAACATTTATTTTACACATAGTAGTTTTTACCTTTTAATTCCCTACAAATATCTTGTCCCTACCCCTCTCCGCACTGGTAACTACTAGTTCATTGTCTATATCTGTGAGTCTGTTTCTTTTTTGTTATATTCCCCTGTTTGTTTTATTTTTTAGATTCCTCATATAAGTGATGTCATATAGTATTTGTCTTTGTCTGACTTATTTCACTTAACGTAATACCCTCCAAGTCCATCCACATTGTTGCTAATGACAAAATTTCATTTTTTATGGCTATTTCATAGTATGTGTGTATGTATATATACGTGTGTGTGTGTGTGTGTGTGTGTGTGATGACACTTCACACACACACTCCTCTTTTTCCATTTATCTGTTGACGGACGCTTGGGTTGCTTCCATATCTTGGCTATTGTGAATAATGCTGCTATGAACATTGGAGTGCATGTGTGTTGATCTAATATCCCTCACTCTTGCTCAGCTCACTTATTAGTCCTAAAAGATGTTTTGTAGATTCCTTGGGATTTTCTATGTAGGTAATCATGTAATCTGCAAATAGCAATGGTTTTGTTTCTTCCTTTCCAATATAGATTTTTTTTTTTTTTTTTTGCCTTAATGGGCTGGCTAGAACTTTTAATACTGTGTAGAATAAGAATAATGAGACCAGTCATCCTTGCTTTCTTCCCAGTCTTAGGTGGAGACTGAACTGCAGGGTTTTTTTTATGTGTTCTTTTTCCATTTGAGAAAGTTCCCTTCTGTTGCTGGTTTTCCTGAGAGTTTTTATCATGAACGGGTTTTGGATTTTATCAACTGTATCTTCTGCATCAATTGATACGATTATATGATTTTTTCTTTAGCTTGTTGATATGATAGATTATAGTAATTGATTTTTGAATGTTGTATCAGCCTTGCGTACCTGGAATAAATCCCACTTGGCCTTTGGGTATAATATTTTTTATATATATTGCTGGATTTGATTTGTTAATATTTAATTGAGAATTTTTGCATCTAAATTCATGAGAGATATTCATCTGTAGCATTCTTTCTTTTTCTTTTCTTTCCTTTTTAAAAAATCTATCTTTGTCTGGTTTTAGTATCAACATAACAGTAAAATGAGTTGGGAAGTGTTCCTTTTCTGTTACTGGAAAAGGTAGTGTAAAATTCTTGTTAATTCTTTAAATGTTTGTTAGAATTATCAAGTGAAATCATGAGGGTCTAGAAATTCCTTTTGTAGAAGCTTTTAAATTTAAATTTCTTTAATGGTTATAGGACTATTCATGCTATTGATTTCATGTTGTCTTGGTTTTTTTAAGGAATCAATTACCATTTTCAAAAAGATCATGACATGCAGACATCAGTACAGTTTCTACTCACTTTCTCTGCAAAGGCCTTTCTACCCTGGATCTAAAACACAATTGTTCAGGGTCCCCTTGGCCCAGGAGCCCCCTGAGTTTAAAGAACAACACTTACAGTGGTTTTTTCTTCTTGCTTTTGTGGCTCCGTGCTGAGTTTGGCTGCTGGAGTTCTCGAGTATCTGTACCTGTAGGCAGAGGTAGCCTTCGGGGCCTTTATTCTCCCAAAATCCCAGATGCTTCAGAATTCTTTATAACTTGAATCTGTTAATAACCCCAAGGGGGTAGAACTTAGTAGACTGGAGAACAAGTAATGGAGGATATCTTGGGCTGCAATTTTGCACTGGTCTCTGTAAGAAGCTGTTTTCCTTAAATTGAGGAGAGCCTAACTAAAACTGTAGCAGATTCAGCATGAAAGTGGGGACAATTGCTCTGACTAGTGCAAATAGTGTGTTTGCAAAGAGGGTTTGAAATGAATTTGGAGGGTATTTTATGCTCATGCTCAATTACTGACATAAATCACATACTTTACAATAAATATGTTAAAATTTTGTTCTCTACTATGTCATGAATAATCCACCTCCAGTTGGTTTAGTAACCAAATGCTGACTGTTCTCTATCCATTAAAGCCAGCAGATTTTTCTGAGGTAAAATGAGTGTCAACGGAAATCTCGAAAGATTTCTTTTATGCTCTTCGAGGCCATGAAATAATGTAGTTTGCTAATGATCTTGTGTCTAATACATGCAAATGTCCAATGTAGTAACTCTGCCACAAAGAAAAGACTAAAACTACATGCACGTGGGAAGCATGACTGGAGAGGTTCAAGATCACAGCAACACACCAATTTCCCATAGACTCATGGACGATATCCCGCCTTGTGTTCCCTACTCACTGTATGTATTAGACTTTCCCCACAGCATACTGTTTGGGCACCTGCAATGTCTCCAGCTCTGGCTCTTCCTCTTGCCCAGCATTTACAGAGTCAGGTCTACGAAGAGACACTTTCAGGAAAGGATAATGCATGTTAACCAAAGTTAGTTGCAAATTATCGGTAAAACACGAAGTAGTCCCTCTTTAAGAGATGTTTACCTTTTAAGGAGCAAAGTGTCCATTTGGTTAAAAACCAAAGAAATTGGGATGTAATTTTGACATTTTAAACACTGAGAGTAGGGTAGGTAGGTTTCTGTTTCGGCAGGGTGACCAGTGGGTTCAAAATTCTCCATATGGCTTTCCCAACACAAGACCAGATCCGACTCTTCACCACTTTGAATGGATTCTTGTTAATCCTGGCACCAAGGATCCTGGGAAAGAAGCCAGCTTTACGAAAATGAAAACGCCTAACTGGATGGAATTCAATCCGCCATGATAGTGATGAATCACAGTTAAGATTTCAGCAAAAGCAAATAAATGTTTCTGCCACTTCTGGAATGGCTTGAAAGTGTTCATGATTAGGATGGTTCAGTTTTGCCTGTTTTGTTGGTATGTTACAAAGTACAAAGGATTCAGAAAATTGCCTTTTTTTCCCTACCCTTCAGGCTGTGTCCTCTGTCCATGGTTTGAAGAAAGACTTCCTTCTTTGACATTGTTCAGAATTATATTCAGAATTGTGGAACAAACTAGTTGGATTCTCTTTGTATGTCAGAGGTTTACAATCTGAAATGGCAGCATCTAAATGAGATTCTGACATGCACATTGTTCCCAAATAGCTCCCTATATCCATGTGGAACATTTTTTTAAATTAATTTTTATTGGAGTATGGTTGCTTTACAATGTTGTGTTAGCCTCCACTGCACAACAAAATGAGTCAGCCATACACGTACAGATATCCCCTCCCTGTTGGACTTCCCTCCCATTTAGGTTACCACAGTGCACTAGATAGAGTTCCCTGTGCTATACAGTATGTTCCCATCAGTTGTCTATTTTGTACATAGTATCAATAATGTATGTGTGTCAATCCCAGTCTCCCACCCCACCCCTTTCCCCCTTGGTATCCATATATTTGTTCTCTATGTCTGTGTACCTATTTCTGCTTTGCAAATAAGATCATCTATACCACTTTTCTAGAATCCACATATAATTCAAAAAAACACCTGCACCCCAATGTTCAGAGCAGCATTATTTACAATAGCTAGGACATGGAAGCAACCTAAATGTCCATCAACAGAGGAATGGAGAAAAGCAAATATTGCACATGGAGCATTTTTAACGGGACCCTAAATTTTCCTGACAGTCGGCCTTCTACAAAGTCAGGATTCACTCACTCCACAGGGGTTTGCATGGCTTTTGGCCATGGGTCCAGCTCCTACGTGCATTTCTAATAGGATTCATGGTGTTTAGTTATGCACCTGTCATAACTGGGTGAGCCCCGTCTCTAGGGGCACATACAACACCTGTCAGCGTCAGTGGAGTTAAAGCTTGTGTTTCAAGGAGGTCTAAACTTGTCAGTGACAGGACATTTTAGCTCTCCATGCTTTTGATTGGAATCACAAATCCTGTGGTGATTTTGATTCCTCTAACAGAATTCCTTTCTTTCCATTTGTTATTATGTTTACAGAAAATTAACTGTCTGAAGAACATAAGGCAAGCTGGAGTTTCTCTGTCTCTCCTGTGTCTTTCTTTCTCTGTCTCTGTTTCTCTCTGTCAGATCACTGCACTTTTATTTGAGATATTTTCCTTGTTTCCTTCTCATTGCTCTTTGGGTCAGTATTGCCACCTTTTCCTAGTTCTGTTACTCATTCCAGACTCTTACTCCTAGAGGAAATATCTCTAGGATCTTCATTTAATTCTTGCCAATTTATTTTGAAATGACTTTATTCTGTCTTTTGGTATAACACAGAATTCTTACCTACTTAGGGAGGTGATATATTTTATTATTTATTTTTTAAAATTAAAATATAGTTGATGTACAATATTATATAAGTTTCAGGAGTACCACATAGTGATTCACAATTTTTAAAGGTTATACTCCTTTGTAGTTGGTATAAAATATTGGCTATATTCCCCATGTTGTACAATATATTCTTATAGCTTATTTTATACCTAACAGTTTGTACCTTTTAATAGGTACGCCTATATTTCCCTCCCCTTCTTCCCTCTCCCCACTGGTAACCACTAGTTTGTTCTCTATATCTGTGAGTCTGCTTCTTTTTTGTTATATTCACTAGTTTGTTGTATTTTTAGATTTCACATATAAGTGATATCATACAGAATATTTCTTTCTCTGTCTGACTTATTTCACTTAGCATAATACCCTCCAAGCTCATCCATGTTGTTGCAAATGGCAAAATTTCATTCTTTTTTATGGCTGAGTAGTATTTTGTTGTATATATAGACATCTTTTCTTCATCTGTTGATGGACACTGAAGTTGTAGGGAGGCAATATAGTTTCATTATTTTGTTTACGTAAGTCTCAAAACTATTAGTTAAATGTTCAGAGAAAGTTTATCTCAATATTATAAAAAATAAACAAAAAATTTTTCCCTGAACTCAGAAGTTAAGTTCTGTAATTTTGACATCATTACATTCTCATATCTTGGGGACCTTCAAGATGGCAGAGGAGTAAGATATGGAGATCACCTTCCTCCCCACAAATACATCAAAAATACATCTACATGTGGAACAACTCCTACAGAACACTTACTGACGCTGGCAGAAGACCTCAGACTTCCCAAAAGGCAAGAAACTCCCCACACACCTGGGTAGGGCAAAAGGAAAAAGAAAAAACACAGACAAAAGTATAGGGATGGGACCTGCACCTCTGGGAGGGAGCTGTGAAGGAGGAAAAGTCTCCACACACTAGGAATCCCCTTCGCTGGGGAGACGGGGGGTGGGGTGGGGAGGGTAGCTTTGGAGCCGTGGAGGAGAGCGCAGCTACAGGGGTGCAGAGGGCAAAGCGGAGAGGTTTCCGCACAGAGGATCACTGCCGACCAGCACTCATCAGCCCGAGAGGCTTGTCTGCACACCCTCCGGGGCAGGCAGGGGCTGGGAGCTGAGGCTTGGGCTTCGGAGGTCAGACCCCAGGGAGATCTGATGTGTGGCTGCGTGAACACAGCCTGAAGGGGGCCGGTGCGCCACAGCTAGCCGGCAGGGAGTATGGGAAAAAGTCTGTAACTGACTTAAAGGCAAGATACTATTGTTTTGGGGTGCGCGAAGAGAGGGGATTCAGAGCACCGCCTAAACGAGCTCCAGAGACGGGCGCGAGCCGCTGCTATCAGCGCGGACCCCAAAGACGGGCATGAGACGCTAAGGCTGCTGCTGCCGCCACCAAGAAGCCTGTGTGCGAGCACAGGTCACTATCCACACCTCCCCTCCTGGGAGCCTGTGCAGCCCGCCACTGCCAGGGTCCCATGATCCAGGGACAACTTCCCCGGGAGAACGCACGGCGTGCCTCAGGCCGGTGCAACGTCTAGCTGGCCTCTGCCGCCGCAGGCTTGCCCCGCATCCGTACCCCTCCCTCCCACCGGCCTGAGTGAGCCAGAGCCCCCTAATCAGCTGCTCCTTTAACCCCGTCCTGCCTGAGCGAAGAACAGACGCCCTCAGGTGATCTACATGCAGAGGCAGGGACAGATCCAAAGCTGAACCCCAGGAGCTGTGCAAACAAAGAAGAGAAAGGGAAATCTCTCCCAGCAGCCTCAGGAGCAGCGGATTAAATCTCCACAATCAACTTGATGTACCCTGCATCTGTGGAATACCTGAATAGACAACAAATCATTCCAAAATTGAGGCAGTGGATTTTGGGAGCAGCTGTAGGCTTGGGGTTTGCTGTATGCAACTGACTTATTTCTGATTTTTATCTTTATCTTAGTATAGTTTTTAGTGCTTGATATGATTGGTGGATTTCTTTATTAGTTTGGCTGCTCTCTTCTATTTTATTACTCTTTTAAAAATTTTTTTATTTTAATAATTTTTAAATTTTAATTATTTTATTTTATTCTATTTTATTTTATTTATTTAGTTAGTTATTTTTCTTTTTAACTCCTTCTTCTTCAGAGCCATGTGGCTGACAGGGTCTTGGTGCTCCAGCCTGGTGTCAGGCCTGAGACTCTGAGATGGGAGAGCCGAGTTCAGGACATTAGACCACCAGAGACCTCCCTGCCACACATAATATCAATTGGCGAGACCTCTCCCAGAGATCTCCATCTCAACGCTAAGACCCAGCTCCACTCAATGGCCAGCAAGCGACAGTGCTGGACACCCCATGCCAAACAACTAGCAAGACAGGGAGCCGCACCCATTAGCAGAGAGGCTGCCTAAAATCATAATAAGTCCACAGACACCCCAAAACGCACCACCGAATGTGGCCCTGCCCACCAGAAAGATGAGATCCAGCCCCAACCACCAGAACACAGGCACCAGTCCGCAATATCAGGAAGCCTACACAACCCACTGAACCAGCCTTACACACTGGGGGCAGACACAAAAAACAATGGGAATTAGGAACCTGCAGCCTGTGAAAAGGAGACCCCAAACACAGTAAGTTAAGCAAAATGAGAAGACAGAGAAATACGCAGCAGATGAAGGAGCAAGGTAAAAACCCACCAGACCAAACAAATGAAGAGGAAATAGGCAGTCTACCTGAAAAAGAATGCAGAGTAATGATACTAAAGATGATCCAAAATCTTGGAAATAGAATGGAGAAAATACAAGAAACGTTTAACAAGGACATAGAAGTACTAAAGAGCAAACAAACAATAATGACCAACACAATAAACAAATCAAAAATTCTCTAGAAGGAATCAGTAGCAGAATAACTGAGGCAGAAGAACAGGTAACTGACCTGGAAGATAAAATAGTGGAAATAACTACCACAGAGCAGAATAAAGAAAAAAGAATGAAAAGATTGAGGACAGTCTCAGAGAACTCTGGGACAATATTAAACACACCAACATTTGAATAATAGGGGGTGCAGAGGAAGAAGAGAAAAAGAAAGGGACTGAGAAATATTTAAGAGATTATAGCTGAAAACTTCCTTAACATGGGAAAGGAAATAGTCAATCAAGTCCAGGAAGTGTAGAGAGTCCCATACAGGATAAACCCAAGGCACATATTAATCAAATTATCAAAAATTAAATACAAAGGAAAAATATTAGAAGCAGCAAGGGAAAAGCAACAAAAAACATACAAGTGAATCCCCATAAGGTTCACAGCTGATCTTTCAGCAGAAACTCTGCAAGCCAGAAGGGAGTGGCAGGACATATTTAAAGTGATGAAAGGGGAAAACCTACAACCAAGATTACTCTACCCAGCAAGGATCTCATTCAGATTCGAAAGAGAAAACCATGACAGACAAGCAAAAGCTAAGAGAATTCAGCACCACCAAACCAGCTTTACAACAAATGCTAAAGAAACTTCTCTAGGCAGGAAACACAACAGAAGGAAAGGCCTACAAAAACAAACCCGTAACAATTAAGAAAATGGTAATAGGAACATACATATTGATAATTACCTTAAACATTAATGGATTAAATGCTCCAACCAAAAGACAGAGACTGGCTGAATGAATACAAAAACAAGACCCATATATATGCTGTCTCCAAGAGACCCACTTCAGACCTAGGGACACATACAAACTGAAAGTGAGGGGATGGAAAAAAGATATTCCATGCAAATGGAAATCAAAAGAAAGCTGGAGTAGCAATTCTCATATCAGACAAAATAGACTTTAAAATAAAGACTATCACAAGAGACAGAGAAGGACACTACATAATGATCAAGGGATCAATCCAAGAAGAAGATATAACAATTGTAAATGTTTATGCACCCAACATATGAGCACCTCAATACATAAGGCAAACGCTAACAGCCATAAAAGGGGAAAATGACAGTAACACAGTCATAGTAGGGGACTTTAACACCCCACTTTCATCAATGGACAGATCGACAGATCATCTAAAATGAAAATAAAGAAAGAAACACAAGCTTTAAATGACACATTAAACAAGATGGTCTTAATTCATAGTTGTAGGACATTCCATCCAAAAACAACAGAATACAGTTTCTTCTCAAGTGCTCATGGAACATTCTCCAGGATAGATCATATCTTGCATAACAAATAAAGCCTTGATAAATTTAAGTTGTAATTATATCAAGTATCCTTTCCTACCACAACATAATGAGACTAGATATCAATTACAGGAAAAAAACTGTAAAAAATACAAACACATGAGGCTAAACAATACTTTATTAAATAACCAAGAGATCACTGAAGAAATCAAAGAGGAAATCAAAAAATACCTAGAAACAAATAACCATGAAAACACGACAGCCCAAAACCTATGGGATGCAGCAAAAACAGTTCTAAGAGGGAGGTTTATAACTATACAATCCTACCACAAGAAACAAGCAAAATCTCAAATAAACAACCTAACCTTACACCTAAAGCAATTAGAGAAAGAAGAACAACAAAGAGGAAAGAAAGAAAAAAACAAAGTTAGCATAAGGAAAGAAATCATATATATCAGATCAGAAATAAATGAAAAAGAAATGAAGGGAACAGTATCAAAGGTCAATAAAACTAAAAGCTGGTTCTTTAAGAAGATAAACTAAATTGATAAACCATTAGCCAGACTCATCAAGAAAAAAAGGGAGAAGACTCAGATCAACAGAATTAGAAATGAGAAAGGAGAAGTAACAACTAACACTGAGGAAATACAAAGGATTATGAGAGATTACTACAAGCATGGACAACCTAGAAAAACTGGACAAATTCTCAGAAAAACACAACCTTCTGAGAATGAACCAGGATGAAATAGAAAATATAAACAGATCAATCACAAGCACTGAAATTGAAACTGTGGTTAAAAATCTTCCAACAAACAAAAGCCCAGGACCACAGGGCTTCACAGGCAAATTCTATCAAACACTTAGAGAAGAGATAGCACCTATCCTTCTCAAACCCTTCCAAAATATAGCAGAGGAAGGAACACTCGCAAGCTCAGTCTATGAGGCCACCATCACCCTGATACCAAAACCAGACAAAGATGTCACAAAAAAAGAAAACTACAGGCCAATATCACTGATGAACGTAGATGGGAAAATCCTCAACAAAATACTAAAAACAGAATCCAGCACCACATTAAAACGATCATACACCATGATCAAGTTGGATTTATCCCAGGAATGCAAGGATTCTTCAATATACACAAATCAATCAATGTGATACACCATATTAACAAATTGAAGGAGAAAAACCATATGATCATCTCAATAGATGCGGAAAAAGCTTTTGACAAAATTCAACACCCATTTATGATAAAAACCCTCCAGAAAGTAGGCATAGAGGAACTTACCTCAACATAATAAAGGCCATATATGACAAACCCACAGCCAACATCGTCCTCAATGGTGAAAAACTGAAACCATCTCCACTAAGGTTAGGAACAAGACAAGGTTTCCCACTCTCTCCAGTATTATTCAACATACTTTTGGAAGTTTTAGCCACAGCAGTCAGAGACGAAAAAGAACTAAAAGGAATCCAAATTGGAAAAGAAGTAAAACTGTCACTGTTTGCAGATGACTTGATACTATACATAGAGAATCCTAAAGATGCTACCAGAACACTACTAGAGCTAATTAATGAATTTGGAAAAGTAGCAGGATACAAAATTAATGCACAGAAATCTCTTGTATTTGTATAAACTAACAATGAAGAATCTGAAAGAGGAATTAAGGAAACACTCCCATTTACCATTGCAACAAAAATAATAAAATACCTAGGAACAAACCTACCTAAGGAGGCAAAAGACCTGTATTCAGAAAACTATAAGACACTCATGAAATAAAGATGATACAAACAGATGGAGAGATATACCATGTTCTTGGATTGGAAGAATCAACATTTTGAAAATGACCATACTACGCAAAGCAATCTACAGATTCAATGCAATCCCTATCAAACTACCAATGGCATTTTTCACAGAACTAGAATAAAAAATTTCACAGCTTGGGGCTTCCCTGGTGGCGCAGTGGTTGAGAGTCTGCCTGCCAAGGCAGGGGACACGTGTTCGTGCCCCAGTCCGGGAAGATCCCACATGCCGCAGAGAGGCTAGGCCCGTGAGCCATGGCCGCTGAGCCTGCATGTCCGGAGCCTGTGCCCCACAATGGGAGAGGCCACAAAAGAGAGGCCTGCGTACTGAAAAAAAAAAAAAAAAAATTTCACAGCTTGTATGGAATCATAAAAGACCCTGAATAGCCAAAGCAATTCTGAGAAAGAAAAACAGAGCTGGAGGAATCAGGCTCCCTGACTTCAGACTATACTGCAAAGCTACTGTCATCAAGACAGTATGGATTCTGGCACAAAAACAGAAATACAGATCAATGGAACAGGATAGAAAGCCCAGAGATAAACCCACGCACATATGGTCACCTTATTTTGATAAAGGAGGCAAGAATATACAATGGAGAAAAGATAAGTGGTGCTGGGAAGACTGGACAGCTACATGTAAAAGAATGAAATTAGAACACTCCCTAACACCATACATAAAAATAAACTCAAAATGGATTAAAGACATAAATGTAAGGCCAGACATTTTAAACTCTTAAGAGGAAAACATAGGCAGAACATTCTATGACATAAATCACAGCAAGATCGTTTTTGACCCACCTCCTAGAGAAATGGAAATAAAAACAAAAATAAACAAATGGGACCTAATGGTCATCATCAAAAATCTACAAACAACAAATGCTGGAGAGGGTGTGGAGAAATGGGAACCCTCTTGCACTGTTTGTGGGAATGTAAATTGATACAGCCTCTATGGAGAGCAGTATGGAGGTCCGCTAAAAAAGTAAAAATAGAACTACCACATGACCCAGCAGTCCCACTACTGGGCATATACCCTGAGAAAACCGTAGATCAAAAAGAGTCATGTACCACAATGTTCATTGCAGCTCTATTTACAATAGCCAGGACATGGAGGCAACCTAAGTGTCCATCGAGAGATGAATGGATAAAGAATTTGTGGCACGTGTATGCAATTGAATATTACTTAGCCATAAAAAGAAACAAAATTGAGTTATTTGTAGTGAGGTGGATGGAACTAGAGTTTATCATACACAGTGAAGTAAGTCAGAAAGAGAAAAACAAAGGTAGATATGGGATCTAAAAAAAAAAAAAAGGTTCTGAAGAACCTAGGGGCAGAACAGGAATAAAGACACAGATGTAGAGAATGGACTTGAGCACAAGGGGAGGGGGAAGGGTAAGCTTGGAAGAAGTGAGAGAGTGGCAGGGACATACATACACTACCAAATGTAAAATAGATAGCTAGTGGGAAGCAGCCGCATAGCGCAGGGAGATCAGCTCGGTGCTTCGTGTCCACCTAGAGGGGTGGGACAGGGAGGGTGGGAGGGAGACACAAGAGGGAGGGGATATGGGGATACATGTATACATAGAGCTGATTCACTTTGTTATACAGCAGCAACTAACACAACAATGTTAAGCAATTCTACTCCAATATAGATGTTTAAAAAAAGTAAAAATTCTCATATCTTAGGAAGTCACAACTTTTAATTTAAAACATAGCCCAAAATATAAATTCTTCCCTCTCTCAGGTCCATTAGCTTTTTACTTAAAACATAAAAGTAACTAGACCAAGCCTTCTTAACCTAAATTCTGTGGAATCTATATGCATTCATAGATGCCTTTCAAAGGACTTACAGAATCCTATGAAACTGTTTATTAATTTTTATATATGTACATTTTTCTAGGGAGAGGGTTCAAATCTTTCTAAAGGATTTATTACTTAAAAAAATTATTAACCATCCATTAGAAATTCATTCCAAGTTTCTTATGGGTGTAGCCTTAATTCCTATTTTCCTGAAAAACGGGTAACATGTAATGAGTTTGATGAGTCTTTAAAAGTTCTCTCCCTCCCACGTCATGCTCTTGCCTCTTAATAAACTACTTCTGCTCTCCTTAGCAAAGATCCGCCAGTTACTACTCCCCCACCTACTATTTCCTTATTAATAAGACTCATCCTAGAGCTACCTCATTTCAAGTTGTCAAGGCTATCACCCCTTGTTCTTCTCTGCTAGATGACTGGAGAGTCAGGTAAACTCAGGGAGACATGGCCCTAAGTCCATCCCTGCCTAGTAACCACATGGTCACTGGGTCCATCCAATTCACTTCGCCCTGAGATGTCTGATTAACGTTCCAATATTATGCATTTCGGCAAAATGAGATTATCTGAATATAACTCATACTGTGAGTGAACGTAAGCACACACAGACAGTCCCTGACTTACCATGGTTTGACTTACGATTTTTCGACCTTATGATGGTGCAAAAGCAATACACATTCAGTAGAAACTATATTTTGGATTTTGATTTTTTCCTGGGCTAGCCTTATGTTGCTCTCCCACGATGCTGGGCAGCAGCAGGTCTGTCAGCCACGCAATCACGAGGGTGAACAACTGATAAACTTACCGCCATTCTGTACCCAGACAACCATTCTGTTTTTCACTTTCAATACAGTATTCAACAAACTACATGAAATATTCAATACTTTATCATAACATAGACTTTGTGTTAGATGATTTTACCCAACTCTAGGCTAATGTAAGTGTTCTGAGCACGTTTAAGTTAGGCTAGGCTAAGTTATGATGTTCAGTAATTTAGGTGTATTAAATGCATTTTGACTTATATTTTTAACTTACGATGGGTAGATTGGGACATAGCACCATTGTAAGTGAGGAAAACCTGTATAGTTAAATTCATTATTACTAACCATAGCTTTATTTATTTTCCAAAAACGTACTGAAGCCATACTCTCTTTCAGCTACAGTTTGGTCATCAGTGAAATTTGGGTGTCCTAACTGAGGGTCAGTAATAGCTCATTAGACAGGGTTGACTAGTTTAGTATCTCCATACTGATTTTCTAAGTTTTGATTTGTTACTTTCATTTGCTCTATTATTTGTTGCAAAAAATTTTGCAAACTCTACTGTTTACTCAGTTAATCCCTTATGAACTCAGTTTTTCTTATACGTTCTCTCTTCCACATACTTTTGTATGCTTTATGTTTCATGCTCCTTCCACACTCTGGTCATCGATTCCTGTAATCTTTGCTCTCTGCTTCTGGGCTCCAAGTCTTCAGAAAGATCCTCTGTTGTTGGCTGTCACTGTCTGTGTTCTTCTCATCTTCATATTCTTGAAGCTGTTATCATTCATACTAGGTGTTGCTCGCTTGAGCTCACTATTTTCCATTTTATTTCTAACTGTTGATTGGTTCTCTCTGACAGGGGAGGCTATTTCTCTCACCTAATGAAAGCTCCTACTATTGCAGGAAAAGTCTAGCTTCTGATCAGTGACATCACAAATAATCTCTTCAGAAAGGAAAAAATCCTAAAGGATTGCCTGCTTCCTTTCTTTTGAGCACTCTGAGAGCAGCACAGCTATTATGTAATTCAAAGATATCTACTATCTCTCCTGATTCCTGTTTGTATGTGTGTGTGAGTGTGTGTATATATGTGTATTCTTTTATTCAACAGACACAAATGTGTTAGGCAACATACAAGCTCCTGGAGACCAAAAGTTGTATGTGTTATGGTCTCTGCCCTCAAAGGGCTTACAGTCTAAAATGAGAATAATCTTTACCTTTAACTTTGTTCACTGCACTCAGATTACATTTGGGTCTTCCAGCACTAGTCAATCACCTTATTGTTGTTTGTTTCAGTTTGTGACACTGTTTATATTTAGTATGCCAAGAATTACCATCTATAAGAAGATGCTCTGGAAGAACTTTCTTTTTCTTCATTGTTACATTTTTATAGCTACAACCTTTGACACCCATTCCTACTTTCTCCCCAGAACCTTCTTCTTCCAAGCTGTCTTATTTTATGAGAGTACTGAAAGGCATTCCTCAGTCCTTTTCACCTTTTCACCTTCTCTTCAGTCAGAGACACCAGCTTGCATTTGTAGCACGCAAAATTGATGTGCCTCAGAAAGGCAAGCAGAAAGCCCAGACTGCATGTACCTCCATCACCCTGTTCCCTTGTGCTATCTTCTGGGAAGAAAGGAGAGCTACAGTTTTTTGTAACTCCATCAGAAATTTTTTCCTATAAATGCCCATTGCAGACTGACTTTGGTGATGCCTGTTTATCTCTGGGCTCCTGGGACCACTCTCTCGAAAACAGCCTGGATGCTAGTCTCTATTTCTTTTCATTGAGACTTTATTATTCTGTTAAAGTGATAGCCTGAATTACTAATTTATATTCTAGGTGTCTGTCTTCTTCAGATACCAAATAGACAAAAACCCTTTTCTCAAATATTCCAGACACATTCATTCACCTACCTTTTCTGGTAATTTTTAAACTGGGAAAAGTCACCAAATACATTCAAACATGAAACATGACATATGGTTATATCATGGTTATGTAACAGCCATGTGGCTGGTCATGTGTCAGACACCAGAATGCGAAGATGTGGAAGTCATGACCTTTGCCTTTCAAAGCCACTTAAGAAAAATGGGAAGACAAGTACATGAAGAGGCAGTTTCAGTAAAATCATTAAATGTCACCCAGGACATAATTCTACAGGAAAATAAGAGAAGTCACTTTCCCTATCTTTCCCCTTACTACTACCCAACTATGGGAAGAAATATGATATAAGGAAGAGTTTTGATGTAATGGTCTGTGGTTGCAGCCAGGCTGTGCTGTTTACTCTCCATAGACCTTAGTAAGTCATACCCTCTCTTAGCTAATTTCTTGTCTGTAAAATGGGGATAATGACAAGAATTTCTCCTACCTGTCATAAGGGTTAAATGAGCTATAGGATAGAATGCAAAGCACTTTGCTTAATATACAGCCGGTGCTCAATTAGATATTAGTGAAGTGAAGAGATGAATGTGTGTCATTGACAGCGTTCTCTGGGGAGCATGTAGCTATTACATATGACATTGTGTTTTAGTGTCACAATAATTTCCTAGCTTTGTGATCATGGGTAAACAATTTTTCTGATCCTTAAGATTTCCAATGTAAACAAAACCTCATTTTTAAATATTTTTTAAGTAGAATTTATTTATACTCTTTATGCTTTTTACTTTATTTTCTTTCCTTATTTTACTGGCTAGAACATGTGCTATAATGTTGAATAAAAGTGATGGGAATGAACTTCCTTCTCTTGTTTTTTTTGGGAGAAAGGAAGTGTCAAATATTTCACCATTTAATTTGATGTTAGCTATATATATTTCATAGGTGGTCTTCATCAGATTGACAGATTCACCTCCAATCTTAGCTTGCTGTCTTTTCAGGAATAATCTTGAATTTTGTCAAATGCTTTTCCTTTATCTGTTGAGGTAATTACAAGGTCTTTCTCCTTTTCCTGTTAGTATTAATAGTGAAAATGTAATGAATGATTTTTTTAAAGAACAGACCAGTTTTACATTCCTGTGACAAGCCTCAGTTAGACATAATGAATTATCCTGTTTTCAGATATTTTAGTATTCAATTTAAGAATATTTTGTTAATAATTTTTGCTTCTATGCTTATGAGTAATATTGGCCTGTAGTTATGATGACCTCATAAAATAAGTTGGGATGTACTCCCATCACCTCTAATTTCTGAAAGATTTTTTGCAACATTAGTATTATTTCTGCCTTAAATGCCTGAAAGAATTCACCAGTGAACCCATCAAGGAATAGAGTTTTCTTCTCAACAGGTTTTTTTCTTTATTATTATAAATTAAATTTCTTTAAGATATAAAGAACTATTTTGCTTTCAATTTCTGTATCAGATTTGAGAAGTTGTGTTTTTAAATAAATTTTTCCATTTCACCTAAATTCTTGAGTGTTTTGGCATAAATCTCCCTTATTATTTTTAATGTCTATAGGATCTGTATTGATGTTTACATTGTTAATAAGTATTTCCCCTTTTTTGCTTATTGGTCTAGTAAAAGTTTTATCAGTTTTATTAAGCTGCTCAAAGAATCAAATTTTGACTTAATTTTTTGGTTGTTTTTTACTTCTACTCTTTATTTTTAACTTCCTTCAACTTACTTAGGGTTTAGTTTGCTCTTCTTTTTTTCTAGATTCTCCATGTATAAGCTTAGATTTTTGACTTCATAAATTTGTGTTATATTTTCATTATCATTCAGTGCAAAATATTTTCTAGTTTTTTACATTTTTTCTTTTGTTCATGAATTATTTAGAAGTTTCTTGTTTCATTTTCAAAAAATGTAGGGATTTTCTAGATAATTTATTACCTTTGTTAGCTAATGTTATTCTGCTTTTGTCAGATAAAATATTCTGTGGTATTTCATTCATTTGAACTTATTGATACTTATTTTATGGCCCATTGTAAGTTCTATCTTGAAAACTATAAGTGTGAACTCAGCAATTATTGGGTATACCTCTATAAATATCCAGTAGGTCAAGGTAGATTATTGTGTTTGCAAATGTTCTGTGTCCTTACATTTTGGGGGGGTTCTGAATTTTCTATTAATTTCTATAAAAAGGTTACAAAATTTCCAACAATAATTATGGATTTGTCTATTTCTCTTTTTAGTTCTGTCAGTATTATGTGTTTTAGAGTGCTGTTATTAGGTAATACACATTTGGATTGCAATGTCTTTCTAATGAATTGACCATTTTATCAATAAAACATGACATTCTTTATCACTAGTAATACTCTTTATCTTGAAATCTGCTTTATCTGACATTAAACCAAGCACCAACTTTCTTGTGCTCACTATTTGTATTTACTATTCACATTCTATACCTTTTCCTATCCTTTTATTTTCAACCTATCAGTATCATTAAAGTATATCTCTTGTAGCAAGCATAAAGTTAGGTAATGCTGTTTAAATTGGAGCTCTTATTCCATTTACATTAAATGTAATTGTTGCTGTGCTTCGATTAATTTTACCAAAGTTTTATTCACTTTCTATCAATATTTGTCCTATCTCTTTTCAGCTCTTTTGTTCCCCTGCCCCTGCTTTCTTTTGTCTCAATATATATATTTTTAGTATTATACTTTGTTTCTCCTCCAAAGTTTTATTCACTTTCTATCAATATTTGTCCTATCTCTTTTCAGCTCTTTTGTTCCCCTGCCCCTGCTTTCTTTTGTCTCAATATATATATTTTTAGTATTATACTTTGTTTCTCCTCCATTGTGTTTTTAGTTCGATTTCTTTATATACTTTTTAATGCTACTTAGGGATTATAAAGTGCATCCTGAACTTCTCATCGTCCACTTAATATTGTACTAGTTTATGCAAAACGTAAGAACCCCGTAACCACGAAATTTCATCTATCCCTTATCCTCTGTGCTTTCGTTGTCAATATTTTATTTCTGTATACACATAACAAATGTCATTATTCTTACTTGATATAATCTTTTAACTTTCAAAGAAATAAAGTAGTCCTTTTTATTTGCCCACATATTGACCATCTCTCTTAGTTTCTTACTTAATTATAACAATTAATTTAATTCTTCACAGTGATACGTTTCTATCTGATAATATCTGCCTTCAGCCTGAAAAATTTCCTTCAGCCTTTCCTATAGTGCAGGTTGGCTGGCAGCCAATTTTCTGAGAAATTATTTAACTGGATATCTTTTGATGACACCCTCATTATTGAAGGAGAGATTTCTGGCCTTACTTTTTTTTTCCCCCAGCACTTTACATATGCTGTTTCACAGGCTTCTGGCTGTCATGACGTTGAATGGAAGTTAGCCATCACTTGTATCATTGTTCATCTGGAGATGGTGTGTGTTTTTTCTCTGACCACCTTTAAGATTTTCTGTTCAGCTCTGTTTTCAGCAGTTTGACTATGATGCACTTAGATGTGGTTTTCTTTGGATGCTGGGCATTCAGGTAAGCCCCAGAAAGGCCATGAGAGTAAGGGGCCTATGCTTTCGAGTAAGAACCATAATTTAGGACAGAGAAAAGAAAACACTGTAGACCTAGCTTAACCGATGATAAAACCAAAACTGACAAGTTCAGTGGGATACACGAGCAATCTAACCAGCGGCCAGAGCACAGTTCACCCCTTTCCCAGCCGGGCCAGCCCACTAACTTCTCTTGGCAGTGCCTGGCCTCCATGTTTCTGGGCAGCTCTTGCCCTGCAGCACCTGCTGTCTGCTGGGCCTGCCAGGCTCCCCCTGCGCAGGCAGAGAGCAGCTTTCAGCTGGGGTCTGACAGGGAAACCCTGTGCCATCTTTTGGGACCACCATCTTCACAATCCCCTCCTCTCCTGTGTCCTGCTCCACAAACCCCAGTTGCTTCAGCAGGTCCCAAACTGCCCTCTGCATCACCTCTTCTCATCTCAGAGAGAGAAGGATCTCTCTGCTTGGACTCTACTTCCCTGTTCTGAGACTGGGAAAGGAGTGCCAGGCAAAAACTAGGGTAAAATCGATCACATCTCTTGTATTTTCATACTCTCAAATATATCACAATCCTCAGACTCTGTCCAGTACATAAAAATGGTTCTTTCATATACTCTGTCCAGTTTTATACTTATTCACAACAGTAGAATAAATTCCATACCAGTTATTCCATCATGGCCAGAAATGGAAGTCCTCTTTTGTTTTTGTTTTTTTGGAAAACTCCTCAGGTGATTTTTAATGTGTAGCCTAGAAAGAGAAGCAGCATGTTACAGCTCCTGGACTTTGGAGAAGCCACCTATCCCTTCATCAGCCCGTCACCGCCAGGTACTGGGGACCAGGGCAGGAGGAAAGGTTACTGGAGTGGGGATTCCGAGGGAAGAGGATCCAGTCTGACTTTCCTGGCAGTCCCTTTTCAAGAGATGCATTTCTGAGAGAGAATGAGATAGTGGATACTGTTCGCAGAATGAAGAAGCTTGGATTTTAGTTCTGGCTCAGCCAACAGCTACTGGATACCCATCGTTTACCTTGCCTTTCCTCATCTGCAGAATCAGAGAATTGGATTTAGAATACTTATATTTTCCTCTATCATCTAGAGTCTGAGAACCACAAAATATTAGGCTATCTAAGTATTTCTATAACCAAATGACACATGGGAAGGCATAAAAAAATCAGGCTCCTATTACAAAAAAACAAAAACAAAACCCTTCATGGAATGCACCCATGTACCTCTAAGAAAATGACAAGATATAAGTTAAAACTGACTGTAAGAGGCTACAGGGGTTTCAATGTACTGTCAAGAACTCTTTGCTGAATTTCAGGGTTTTCCAAAGCAGGACACCAACTGAATCCCAAGTAATTAAGATGGTAGATACTTTAAAGGCTTGTTTTCTGCTCCAAACGTGCTCTGTTGTTAAGAGGGCAAGTGAATCCATTATTACCTGACGATAGCCAAATGCAACCATGGCCTATGAAGAAAAGGGGCACGTTCAGAACTATTTTTAAACCTTAAACAAATTAATTATAATACTGTATAAAAGCACAACACAGGAAAAGACTTAGCACTTAGTCTGAGCTCATCACACTCGCATGCTTTTGTACCAAACATTATGTTGAAATAATGCACGATTTTTTTCCTCTTCAGATTCGTATTTCTCACATTACTGAAGGACCGATAAGTGAATCCCTTCTGTAAGCATTAGAACTGGTTCTTGGGCTCAGTGTTCTGAGACTTGTAACCTACTACGGAGGATAAAATTGTCTGGAAATCTACAGCTGGGTAAAAGTTTTGGCATATGCTGAGTTGGAAAAACAAGACATATTTGTCTTTTCAGGCATATTTTTGATGACAAGACTAAGATTCTAACAGAAAGTTTAAACGTGGGGTTCTGTGCATCCTTGCCCCTTAAAAGTCTTGAGTTCCAGGCTTTCTTCTAACATACTTACACACTTCCCATATTATTCCAACCTTCTGAAACTCTAATTTTGCCTTTGCTCACATTATATTTCCTGTATCAGTAAGAAACTCATTCGGTGGTCCAAACAAATTCAGCTGGGCTTTCGTGTCTTTCAAGAATTAAAGCAAGACAACACAGAGGGAAATATTTATCGAAATTTATTTTGAGGCACATCTTAGCCTGTCTTTAGAGAGTACTTTGTGTATAAGTAAGGTTTAATGTGGCAGGCATAAACTCAGTAAAGTCATACACTTTTTAAGAAAGGCATAGGTGTTAGGGTTAATGACAATTCTAAATTGATATCTGGCGGCATGCTATTTACAATAATAATATATCATGAGAACTTGTAGTTTCATTATAAGAAGTGAAAATTGATGTCAGTAGCATATAGAAACAAATTATGCTCTAATGATTTCCTAATAAAGTAATTGGCTCATAGGTCACGAGGGATACAAGCCAAAAAATCTGCTTGGCCACTGAGGCCAAAGTAATTATTTTTCAGCCTTTAAATATTAAGCAAGTTGCCTAAGGCTTCTCATGGCATGCTACATGATGATTCCCTGTCCCATCAAGTTCTTGGGGAGTTTGAAGAGGTCAAAGACAGAACTTCAGAGATAATTGAATGCACTTAAAATGAAAATGTTTATAAAAAGAGCAGGTTAGGTTTGTTTTTTCCCTGTGGCTAAGTCAGTTTTCTACCTTTGGTCCGTGTGACAGATTGGGAGACGTGGGTAGATTCCTGTAATCCCAATGCTTAGCCAAAGGGCAAGGATCACTTGGCAGAATCTGTAGAACCTTTACCAAATATCCACTCACCACATCCTCAGCTACAACCTAATTTAATCCCAGGGTGGGTAAATATGAGGATTAAATCAAATGATATATATGAAAGTGCATTGACAATTACAAAGTAGTATATAAATTAAAGTTATTAAGACACATTTGACTGGAAAAGACAAACTGTTTTCAAAACCTTATTACATTTCCCTCTGGATTTCTAAAAGTAAGCCATCTTGCAATTGTGTATTAAGAAATAGTGACTAATTGTGTTTGCATCCAGTCAGTACCATAGAAATTATGTCCCTATTTAGTAGACTTTCAGTCACGCAAACTGACCAATTAAAAACACTAGGAATGGACATTTGTAGCAGTAAAGCCTTTTGCACATGTTTTTCTTCATTATTATGTTTGCCTTACCTTGAGCTGCCTCTAGAGTTTATTTTAAAAGATTAAAAAAAAAAATTTAGAAAGGAAGGAAAACGTACAAGACAGATGGTTTGTCAAATCAGAAACAGGAAGCCTTTCCAAAAACAGGATAAAGAACATGGTGAATTATGAGATCGAAATGTTTATTGTAGGTCTACTGCAATTCCTTTGGATGTAAAAATAGGATATTGCTGTAGTTCAGCCTTTAATTGTTCTTCCTTTCCTAGAGGGCAAGTATGTTCACTGTACATCTTCTATACCCATAAGGACTGCTGGGCTTTTGTTCATAGTATGTCTCCCATTTTTCCGGAAGATTCCTTGGCAGGTAGAACACAGCTCATGTGCTAACTCAGAGCCATGTCAAGGGCCTAAGACATGCCCCTGTATGAGCACTGCTCTGTAGAGCACTGCTGCAGGACAGTGGAAAGAGCATGAACTTGGAAGTCAGGTGGATCTGGGTTTGAAAACCACCAGTTCTGACACTAGGTTGGTATATTCGTGGGAAAATGAATTCATCTCTTTCAGTCTTGGTTTTCTAATCAGTAAAAGATAATGACAATAACACGACCTTGCAAAGTTTTATTTGGAGTTTAAGATTATCAAGATATGTTAAATTGACACAACTTGATAGCTGTCTCTATGGAGCCTCCCCTTCCATGAAGTGTTTTGTATGTATTTCTCATTTAGTGCCCACAACAACCTTATCCCATAGGAAATACTGTCTCATTTTTTTTTCACAAAATGGAAACACTGAGGCTCTGCTAAGTTTATGCTGAATCCATGTGGCTAGTAAGTAGACATGTCAGTGGGAGGAGCTTGTGTGATCCAGAGCTTGCCCTGATAACACCCACAGTAGGAGGTTAGTTCAGGACCACAGAAATGTTGCTGGAGAAGAGAAACCTTCTTTTTATAACTTCGGTGACTCTACCCACTTTATCTTTTGAATCAGTGGACTCCCTTTTGCGGGGAGGGGGGAGAGGGAAGTGAGTGGATTGTATAGGACTTTTCCTGCACGGAAGTGAAAAGGTGGTCTCCATGGTCTTTTTTATTTTATTTATTTATTTATTTATTTAAGACTGTGTTGGGTCTTCATTGCTGCGTGTGGGTTTTCTCTCATTGCAGTGAGCAGGGGCTGCTCTTCGTTGAGGTGCACAAGCTTATTGTGGTGGCTTCTCTTGTTGCAGAGCACGGTCTCTAGGCATGGGGGCTTCAGTAGTTGTGGCACGTGGGTTCAGTAGTTGTGGCATGCAGGCTGCAGAGCGCAGGCTCAGTAGTTGTGGTGCACAGGCTTAGCTGCTCTGCGGCATGTGGGATCTTCCCGGACCAGGGCTCGAACCCGTGTCCACTGCCTTGGCAGGCGGATTGCTAACCATTGAGCCAACAGGGAAGCCCTCCACGGTCTTTTGAAATGCTAAAAACTTTGACAACTATAAAAGAAAAAATGATTCCTTTTAGCAGAAGTAAAGGAAAGGAAAAAAGATTAAATGAAAGAACTTCTTGGCTATGAAATATGAGAGTTTAGTGAAAGAAGTAGTGGCTTTAACTGATAGACATGTTCGACAGGTAAACAATCATTTCTCTCAAATCGTCTGAATCAATCCTATCTAAGGCAAGGATATCACCTGCACTTAAATAATGTTAGTGTGTATTATACGATGAGGGACAGTATCCCTTAATTTATCAATCCTGCATTTTTAACGGGACCAGTATTCATATAAGTGGATATCCAAATCATGAAGCTTACCGGATGTTTGTAAGAACCGCCCCCCCCCCCAAAAGCCGTAAGTTTTGCCCTTTTGAAATCTTAAATTGCAAGCACTGGTGCTTCTAGAGCAACTTTTTGATTCAGGATGAGAAGGCTGAACCACATGGAGAATGACTAGAGATAAAGGTTTGATGGTAGCTGGGGTATTCATTCTCTTCAGTTCCTCTCCCCCACCCCACCTCCTTGCTCACAGACCCTGGAGAAGCAGGAAGCTGGAAGCATGGCCAAGCGTGGGGGCACAGTGGGAGTCAGATTTTCGTTCCATCACATCCACCATCTGGTGCTTCTCTTCCTCACTGTCTGCCTGCATCTCCTTTTGGGGGCCTCTGGCTTTCAGCTTTTTCCTTTCTCCTTTTTTTGATATTCTGTTTCCCTACCAGCCCTTTTCATTTTATCTTCTCTTTTCTATTTCCATTTATCTGCGATCCCTTAGATTGTTCTTTCTCTGTAGAAATCATTTAAAAAGTCACCTGTATCTCAAGAAACTTTTTCAAGAATAAAATATATCTAACTCTGTATTTGTGAGTCTTGGTCCTTTGAGGATCAGATATCAAAAACAAGGTATCAAGAATTAAATATGAAAAGAATGTATCAGGAAAAATGCCAGTGAGAGAAAGTGGAGAGGGAGCCAGGGGAGACTAGGAAAGACCATGATGGAGGTTGGATCCAGAGAATAGAGAGGGACTTAAGGAAAGTAGGTCAGGTGCAAGCGTCTAGTCAGTGCAGTTCTAAGGAAAGTTCAGCAGGGGGAGCTCATGAGTCAGTGTCACTCCCCAGAGGAGTCCTCTGTTTATCAGGAAAGGGCCTTAGCATCCCTGCTGTGCTCAGTCACTGGCTGGGAGCAGCCCACGGGAAGCAGGGCCTCAGTCAGAGTGCAGAGATGGATTGCAGAGTACAGAAGCTTGAGGCCATCAGCAAATGACATTCTCTGCCTATGGAGATTTGTGAGGTGCGTTCTCCTGGTCACCATACTACTATTCTTAGAGCTATGGCCCTTGAGAGTGTGTGTCTGTGTGTGTGTACAGTAAATATCTATATTTATTAAACGTAGACCTTACTTTTTGACAAAAGGATTTGGAATATGTAACTAAAATAGCCCCGTGGGCTCTTTGCCAAACTGGAGACCTGCTCCAAGTAATTACCTTTAGATCTACATTTGCTAAGCTGGTGAAAATGAGACATAGTTTTCAGCAGGAAAATAAAGTTATTCAACAAGATAATGGTAAGAAGTATTGTGCATATTCCAATAAATGTCAGCAGCCATCATCACTGCTCCTATCTTTTCATCTAAAGAGACACTTGTCTGACTATTAAATTTCTTTGACAATGTGCCTCAGTACAATCACCAGAAAACAAAACAGCTGGTAAAAGTTGCCTTTTATGTGAACAATAGTTGTTGTAAAGCTGTATTGAGTCTTGTGGATTTTGAACTAGACCAGTTAGAATTCAATGTAAAATTGAATAGCTATTGCTGAATATAATACTTAACCAAATAAGGGTATTCTCTATTTCATAACTTCTAAAAACATTAGACCAATGGTTATAAAGGGTCATGATAATTAGGAAGCCAGAATTCTATGTTCCGATCCTCAGCCACTGCTAAATTATTCTATATCTTGTCATATGTTCAGTAGAGGTAGCGTATGTAGCAAGAGAAAAATGAAGAATATACAGCACGATACAGAAGTAATCAAGGAAAGATGAGGGGACTAGTTTAAAGAAACTATTACGATATTTATTTCTAAACACATTTTTATGACATCCCAGATTTTGACTCTTCTCAGACCCCACTCACATGATAGTCTCAGCATATTAGCTTCATGATTTTATCTAAGCACACCTATTATTTCAGTTAAAAAACAAACATAAGGGGCTTCCCTGGTGGCGCAGTGGTTGAGAGTCTGCCTGCCGTTGCAGGGGACATGGGTTCGTGCCCCGGTCCAGGAAGATGCCGCAGAGCGGCTGGGCCCGTGAGCCATGGCCGCTGAGCCTGCGCGTCCGGAGCCTGTGCTCCGCAATGGGAGAGGCCACAACAGTGAGAGGCCCGCATACCGCAAAAAAAAAAAAAAAAAACTTAAGTAGAAATGAGAAGAAAAAATAGACTTTGAGTAGGGTATAGTAAGGATTGAGAGTTGACAAGCTATCTGAGTCAGAGTTCTCCAGAAAAACAGAACACAATAGGATGTGTACATAGAGAGAAAGAAATTTATTATATGGAATTGGCTCCCATAATTATGGAGGCTGGAAAGTCCAAAATCTGCCAGGTAGACCAGCAGGCTGGAGACCAGGGGAGGTGATGTTCCAGTTGGAGGATGTCTGCTGTAGAACCAGATCAGACTTACTTTGCAGGTGAAGTCCAAAGACAGTCTGCCATCAGATTTTCTCTTGCTCACAGGAGGCCTGTCTTTCTGTTCTATTCTGTCCTTCAACTGATTGTATGAGGCCCACCCACACTGTAAAGAGCAATCTGCTTTACTCACAGTCCCTTGATTTAAATGTTAATTCCATCCCCAAACATCCTCACAGATAACACAACATAACATTTGACCAAATATCTGGGCACCTCATGACCCAGCCAAGCTGACATCTAAAATGAACCATCGCAGGGCAGAAATTGAGACACAGATGTAGAGAACAAACCTGTGGACACTGAGGGGGGAAAGTGGTGGTGGGGTGGTGGTGGTGGTGTGATGAATTGGGAGATTGGGATTGACATATATACACTAATATGTATAAAATGGATAACTAATAAGAATCTGCTGTATAAAAAGATAAATAAAATAAAATTCAAAAATAAAATGAACCATCATACAAACCTTCCAGATTCCTTACCTCTGGTAGCAGGAATAGTAAGCTAAGTGATGTCCAGCCCACTCTGATTCTATGTTAACAGTGAGAATAGTCTCTAGGAGTTGGGTCAGGTACCCCATTAAAAAATTTTTCAGAAATGTATGCCCTCTTCTTAGACTTAACTTCCTAAGTTGTTGAAATTCAAAGTGCAGTGTATTATTGGTCTTTCCTTTATGCAACATTTTACTGAGGTATAGCATATATTCAGTAAATTGCCCAAATCTGAGGTGACAATGAAATATCTGTATCTGTCTCTCTATCTCCATGTAACCACTATCCAAAACAATATGTAGATCATTTTCAACATTCCAGAAGAGGCTCTCATTTTCCTTTTCAATTAATGGACCCCAGAGGAAAACACAGCTCTGACTTCTATCACTGAAGATTCTACTTTGCCTTTTCCTGAATGTCATATAAGTGACATCACGGAAAATGTCCTCTGTTAATATCTGGCTTCCTTCATGTTGAGTCTGAAACTGTAAAAGGACTGTGATTACACCGCTTGTGAGATAACAGATTAGCTTGCCGTAGTTTTATATATATATATGGTGTATATATTTTATATTTATATATATATATACTTTTTTTTTTTTTTTGGCTGTACGTGGGCCTCTCACTGTTGTGGCCTCTCCCGTTGCAGAGCACAGGCTCCGGACGCACAGGCTCAGTGGCCATGGCTCACGGGCCCAGCCGCTCCGTGGCAAGTGGGATCTTCCCGGACTGGGGCAGGAATCCGTGTCCCCTGCATCGGCAGGCGGACTCCCAACCACTGCGCCACCAGGGAAGCCCTATATGATATATTTTTTAAACAAGACCTTGGGTCAGACACACAGATGGTTTATTACTCACAGCAAAAAGCAGCCAGAGCAGTATCTCAGCACACATTCTCCATGTCCCAGTCTTCACAAGGTGACAGAATGAGCGCCACATGTTTATCTGACCCGCATCAGGTTTACATCACAAGAGCAGAATCCTGAAAGGATGAGACTTGGAACTTCTTTGGGGTGGTTGGCATTATCTCCAGCACATGGCTGCCATTCTCCTGCCAAGAGGAAAAGGCTTTTACTCGACAATGTAAATCACCTTCTCCCGGGAAATTCGGGGAGGGATATGATGACCATCCTGGAATGTAAGCCAGTGCCTCTGGAAGAGGGGAAGGAAACGTTACTAACTTGGAAGTCTCTGGAGATTTCTGTCTTTAGGGAGATACTACCTCTAGCTTCTCAGGCATGTTCCCAAGGCCATCCCTGTACTCGGAATGCCCAGGCCATGCAGAAAGACTGAGAAATCCAGGGAAAATTATCTCCCAACGTCATCAACTTTTCCTTGAGATTAATTCACATGTTTGCATAAAGTAGTAGTTTATTCTTCCCTTGCTGATATACACAGTTCCTGCAGTTGATGTATTTAGAAATTGGCTGTTGAGCATCTACCATGTGCCCAGGTCTACCATAATAAAAGGACTGGCATGCCTACAACCATGAATTGTGGAAACGAGGGAGAGAGTTTAAC
The DNA here is from genome assembly GCF_005190385.1 of Monodon monoceros. NCBI lineage: Eukaryota > Metazoa > Chordata > Mammalia > Artiodactyla > Monodontidae > Monodon > Monodon monoceros. The sequence continues at coordinate 44,832,243 of NW_021703765.1, forward strand.
GTGAGTTCTGTAGATCTCTTAGTAGTACATATTTGGTGTTCAGGTAGCTCATGATCCTTTCAAAATTCTACTTAAAACTTTGAGTCATGTTATATGCATTTTTCTGGGGAGAAAAACCATTGCTTTTAGCAGATATAGTAATATGTCTGTAATTCAAAAGATTTAGAGTTCCTAGCATGGTAATTCCATCTCTGCAAGATTCAGACAGACTCTCTGTGGTTTTGTTTCTTCCTGACAGATCTGGACCCTGAGCCTCTAGTTTCCTTAAACTGCTCCCATTGTCTTACCTTCTCACTAAAACAGTAGAAATTCCAAGACAAATATGGAAAGAATGATTGAACAAACGTAGTAGGTATAAGTGAAGTCAGACAGAGAAAGGCAAATATCATGTGATATCACTTATATGTGGAATCTAAAAGATGATACAAATGAACTTATTTACAAAACAGAAAGAGACTCACAGACATAGAAAACAAAATTATGGTTACCAAAGGGGAAAGTGGGGGGAGGAGTAAATTAGGACTTTGGGATTAACAGATACACACTAATATATATAAAATAGACAAACAGCAAGGACCTACCATATAGCGCAGGGAACTATATTCAATATCTTGTAATAACCTATAATGGAAAAGAATCTGAAAAAGAATATATATATATATATATATATATATACATATATATATATACACATGTATATATATGAATCACTTTGCTTTATACCTGAAACTAACACAACACTGTAAATCAACTATACTTCAATTTAAAAAAAGAAAGAGATGGTAGGTAATAGTGCTCAAATTAAGGACAAAACCACCTCAGGGGCTTCCCTGGTGGCGCAGTGGTTAAGAATCTGCCTGCCAATGCAGGGGACACAGGTTCGAGCCCTGGTCCAGGAAGATCCCACATGCCGTGGAGCAACTAAGCCCGTGCACCACAACTACTGAGCCTGCACATCTGGAGCCTGTGCTCTGCAACAGGAGAGGCCGCAGCAGTGAGAGGCCCGCGCACCGCGATGAGGAAGTGGCCCCTGCTCGCTGCAACTGGAGAAAGCCCTCGCACAGAAACGAAGACCCAACACAGCCAAATAATTAAACAAACAAATTAATTAATTTTAAAAAAAGAAACAGAATTCCTAAAAAAACAAAACAAAAAATTTTAAAAACCCTCAGACAAATCAGTTTACAATTTTTCTGGCTTCTTTTTGTTTTAGTATCTTTGTTAAGAACGCACCAGTAAAGCACTCAAGACCAAGATCTGAGACCCACCAGAGTGCTATACTCTCCCCAGGACTTAATCTGAAAAAAAAACCCGTACTGTCCCCAGAGGCCCTAGCCTGCCCCCACTAGTATGACACGTTTATAGCAAATTTTTCTAAATTTGATACTCACCTGCATGTGTTCAATCTCTTCTCACCCAGCACTGAAAATAAATTTAACAAATGTTCTCTTTTCATCATTTGAATTTTTGCCTTTTTGGAATATTTGCATTTTAACAGGAGTATGCCTGAAAAATAAGTCTTTGCTCGAGGGAATGTATTACTAATGTGAAAATGTTAGGCATCTGTTACAATCTAGTTGAAGAGGGATTTAAGATAAATAAGCTTTCCTGTCACACTGTCACACAGCAGTGCTCACATCACGTCGTCATCTCCTTAGATAAGCTTCATAAAATTCTCTACTTTTCTGATTGAAAAAGTTGCTCTTTGGAACAACATGATGGCACACACAATTGCCACATGGTGTGGTGACAAGGACACTTAGCCCGACCTTCCAAGACCAGAGTCCAAATCATGGGTCTGCATTCAGTCCGGCATGACCTTGGGCACATTGATTAATCTCCCAGAGATTCAGTTTGCTTATGGGTAATACTGAGATCATGATGCTTGTGTTAACACGTTATCAAGTGAAAGATGTTTTACGAACTTAGGTAATATTATGTCACAGTCACGTCACAACCACCCCATGTGACCTCATCTGGACCTCATCTGCTGGTTACAAAAACATTTCTTAAACATTCAAAATGGCAGTGCTGTCGAGATGACACTTTTGAAACATAGTCTTGTTGGACTTTGGGTAACAGTTGCAGGATGGAAGGAAAGAGGGGGAAAGAAGGAGTTGAGGAAAAGAGATTCTGCTATTTTAAAAAAAATTTTATTGGAGTATAGTTGATTCACAATGTGGTGTTAATTTCTGCCGTACAGCAAAGTGAATCTGTTATACATTTATCCACTCTTTTTTAGATTCTTTTCCTGTATAGGTCATTACAGAGTACTGAGTAAACTTCCCTGTGCTATACAGTAAGTCCTTATTAGTTATCTATTTTATATATAGCAGTGTGTATATGTCAATCCCAATCTCCCAATGTATCCCCCCTTCTCCCCTGGTGACCATAAGTTTGGTTTCTACATCTGTGACTCTATTTCTGAGATTCTACTATCTTGTGAATGTGCAAGATTTGCTCTCCTTGGAGGAAGAGTGACAGTTAGCCGGTGACTTTGCAGTGTGGAACCCATAGCATAAAGGTTTAGGGCTCTGTTATTAACCAACAGTGTGTTGCCAACCAGTGTTAGCGAGCGTTTCAAGTGTCTCTTCATTAGTCAGGAGTGGGGAGAGATCAACAATTCAGTCGTAAAGATATAGGAAGCCTGTATCTTAATACTGTTAGCCTTGTAGGCAGGTTAGCGATAGCAGCTCTGTGGGCTCACAAGTGTGTTTCAGGTAATCTATATCCTCATAAATTTGGGAGTGTTAGAAGCAAGCAACCACATTCACTGCTTATGGAAAACAGAACAAGTATCTCACAGCGAGCATTAAGATTGAACGATGCCTGAGCTATTGGAGCCCTGTTGGTTCCAAATTTATAATAATGTCTGTGGAAAGGTGGAGAACAATGAGGAAACATAATGACTTACGTTCCTTGGCTTAGGACAAAGCAAGGTAGGTCAATTGTTGTAGTCGTATCTTTGTCCAGAGAAACTGCCATTTTAACTCCCTACTTCATAGCTTCTCGTCTGAAAAGTTTCCTCAGTGGAGAAGGCTTCCTATGTTTCTGGATGAGGATAGTATGAGAATAGTATGAGATAGTATGAGAATAGTAGCATAATGTCAGTTACTTTTTAGAAAGATAAAACAAATAAAGAGTCCAAAAGTGGGGGTGAGGGAGGGGTTGGGAAAGAGAGCATACTGGCATTTGGTCAGAAAGAAATTAAACTTAGGGATAAGGGGAGAACTTAACTCACTCATTATTTTCTTTACCCTCCCATTCCTACCAAATCTTGTGCAATTTTTTTTTTAAAGTGAAAAAGAGATGTGCCATTTTTTATAGTTAATACTCCATCATAAATGAGCAGCAATTAATTAGAGAATATAATGGATGTCTTTTGGTACTTGAGAAACACAAATGGAAGTAGAGAGTTTAGAGTTTTCAAGTAGAATGAACTCTCTAACTTCCAGTTTCTTTCTTTGTCTTACCATGGTCATATTATTATTATTTTTGTCCCTAAAGGTGATCTAATTTATTTTCTCCAAAAGCTTTCAAGCCTACTGTAACATCCTTACAGTAGGCTTGAAATTCTGACATATCGACATCGTGAGGAAAGATCGGGAACCTTAGTGTCAAATCATGAAGTCTTTATTAGAAAGTACAAAGTCAACAGAAGACCGTTACTTGGAGATTTACTACTCTTAAAGGAAGTAATATATCAGTTTGCTCTTAGACATGGCCCAAGAGATGCCTGCTTGGGAAGTTTGGAAAGCTCTGGCTGGGGGGCTTTCTATCCTTCTCTTCATACCTGCAACTCCAGAAGTTAATACACAGAGTTTTAAGTAATGATGATACACATCATTTTTCCTTGGCTTCTCAGAGCGAATTGTTCTAAGAGAAGAAAAGTACTATGCTTCATATAATGCCTTACTATAATTCCCTAAGAATGTAATGGTACTATTCTATTCTCTAGATGTTTGTGGGGGAATTGGAAAAAAATTAACCTGGCATTCAAATTGAGCTTATTCTTCTAGTCTCTATTGCTGTACCTAGAACTTGGAGAGTCAGAGAACATATCTACCAGCCCGGTGAATGTTTGTACCTTTGTGATTTTTGAGTCACTTTGTAGAACAAGTCAGGTTTCTGAGTGTTCTTGGTTGGGGGGAGTCTAATATGTAAAGTTTGTAAAACTTAAAGAACAAATCTTTATTTCCTGCCTTAATGGGTTAAGAAGTTTCCTTTCAGCCCATAATTTTATGGGGTGTTATTTAAAAAAGTAATAATATTTAATGTAGGGTTTTTTTTGTTTTTTTTTTTACTATTTTGGTCTTAAGAATCATTGAGGTAAAGAGCTTCTAGAGCATTTATTCTTAATCTCTGGATCCTCTCTTCAATAAATCATGTATATAGAAATGTGGAAATTTCACAGACCCTCTGAAACGTATTCATACACCAATAGATCCATGGTTGTCAAGTTTAAAACCACTGTTGTAGAGGAATTGGAATTGTATCAGCTTAAACAGATTAATATCACACCCTAGATAGTGCCAGGGACTCAGTAAGCACTTCATAAAACCTTTTGGAGAAAATAGCAGATGGAATATTTTTTCATTCTCTGCTCTGAAATTACATTTCCTAGGCCTCTCAGAGACCCAGTAAGGTCATCAGTTGTCATTTCCAAGATTCCTGCTTTTCATTGCTCAACTGCAAGGGATGAGAGGCAGGAGAATAACGTCCATATTTCAGCATTTCGTGAATCTGATTGTTACGTGATCTCAGAAGGTTACAGTTAGGCTCTTCTCTCTTGTCTTCCATTTGTGTGACACTGGATTTGTTAATGAAGGAACCTAAATGAGTTTTAAATGGTTTTGTAAAGGAGAGACCAATATTTGGTTTGTTTTCTTTAAAAATTTTTTTCAATTGCCCGCCTCTCTTTCTCTCTCCCTCTCTCTCTTTCTCTCTCTAGGCACACAAGAAGTTGTTGGGTATTGCTCAAATTCTATAATATGGTAATGAAACACTTTGATCATGAGAAGCAAATGAATGTTTAGTAATTCAGCCAAAACAGATAGAATCATCTGAGTTTTATAATACAGTTTTAGCTTTAGATACCACTTCAAAATCCACCTGCTTACTTAAATTAAACTCAACCATCATAATTTTACATCCCTTGTTACTTTGTCATTGAACTATTCTGGTTTTAAGAAAATGAAAAGTAATTTTTTCAAGTGAGAACAATAAAGGAAGTTTGTGCAATTCATTTTTCTCTAATTAAAGAATACATACACAAATTTACCTCTGTAGTTGAAAAGCTGTACAAATAATAAATTTCATCCTTGATTGACCCTAATATTTTTGTCATTAATATGGGAAATGGTCAGTCAAGACAAGAGGAAAGGACATTTTATATTCATGGTGAAACTTCTGCAGAATATTACAGGGTTCTTGGACTATATTTGTAAGCTAAAAGTTTGACCTTTTAATAAATAATTTACAAACTGAGTCTTTTAAAAATTTGTATTGAGGAAAATTTCAAATACATGCAAAAGTAGAGAAAATAGTATGACTTTGTGACCAATCTTTAAATTGATTTTGAAGTCACTGGTTGAATTATGGTATTCTAGAAAAAGTGTTAACAGTTATTGCCTTATTTCGGTCCCTTTCTTACTTCCTGTCACACCTTATTAGAATTGAAGCTAGGTAAATGCGTTTTGTTTGTTTGTTTGTTTTTTAAAGAGAAAGAACAAGTTCTCTGCTGTCTCTCTCTTTTTTAAAATTAATTAATTAATTTTTATTTTTGGCTGTGTTGGGTCTTTGTTTCTGTGCGAGGGCTTCCTCTAGTTGCGGCGAGTGGGGGCCACTCTTCATCGCGGTGCACGGGCCTCTCACTGTCGTGGCCTCTCTTGTTGTGGAGCACAGGCCCCAGACGCGCAGGCTCAGTAGTTGTGGCTCACGGGCCTAATTGCTCCGCGGCATGTGGGATCCTCCCAGACCAGGGCTCGAACCCGTGTCCCCTGCATTGGCAGGCAGATTCTCAACCACTGCGCCACCAGGGAAGCCCCTGGTAAATGCCTTTTTATGTAAAATTAATAGATGCTCATTAAGAAAAATTCAAGCCATTAGGAAAAGTACAAAGAAAAAAACATTTAAAACCATATCAATTTCCACCACCTCCAAATTACTCTAGTTACTATTTTGTGAACAGCATTTTATGCATCTTCTTATAAAGAGATAAACAGGTAATAGAGTAAAAAGTATTATCATGCTATATTCAGTATTTAAAATGAAAATTATTGGATTTAAAGAAAAAGAAACTGAAGCAAAACTAAAATAATTGTTTCTTCAAGAGATACTCAATTCTTAAAACGTCTTTACATTTTAATATAAAGAGTTTATTAAAAAGTACATAGTTCTACTTTAAATAGTATCTATTTGCATTTTGACTTGAAACCATAACTCCCATAATTCTGTATTTAAATGGATTCGCTATTTACCACCAGTTTTTTTTATCATGTTTTATCCGTATCCAAGTTTTTTATTATGCTTCATCTTTTCGCCTGCCTGGCATTCATTCTGCTCAAGAATGTTTTGGTCCCTAAGCTGTTAACAGATTTGCTGACTTCAAGGAAATGTCTTTATCTGAAGACACTTTGGAGAGTATGAACTATTGGGCCACTCTCGGAACGTTGTAGCTATCGTTCACTATCTTCAGGAGTTGAACGTTGCCTTAGAGACATCCGCAGCTAACCCTATTTTTACCCTTTGTATACCATTTACTTTTCTTATCACATGCTCAGGTTTTTTTTGAATTGTTCAAGTACAGCCACTTTTACAAAACATGTCCAATGATTCTGTCTGAATTTTTCGAAGATATAATGTTCCCTTTCAATTTGCAGATTCAAGTTTTTTCTCAGTTCTGTGGTATTTTCACCTGTGATATTACTTTATAATTTTAACTGCTCCATTTTTTCCATACTCTTCTTCAGCAATTATGGATATACTGGATCTCCTTTTCTTCCGTATCTATCAACTTACAAACAGTAATTGTCTTTCCATTTATTATTATTATTATCCTAATGTGACTTTCATCTTTATCATGGTTTAGCTTTCTCTTATATTTCCTCTATGAATTGTACCGGCTCAATTGTTTTCTCCATCCATTATCTTATAATTTCTTCTTTGAATCCTTACATCTACCCTATGAGATCTTTTCAGGAGTTATTATGCAATTTGCAATTTTTTTGAGACCTAACAGGTTGAATGTTTTTGTAATATAAGCATAGCTGTTTCAGTATTTTGTAGGTGTGCCTTATAGTTTGGGGTTGTAAACTTCCTTGTTTCATTGGAGATGAAGAACTCTTCTATTTCTTCTATTTTTTCTTCATTGCTCACAAAGGGATTTAGGAAAGGAGAGGGGAATTCTAGAAAAGTCTTTGCTCAACCATCTTTGACATAAGGCTTACATAGAAGTTTAAGTCCTAAGTTTTACACTGCTTCAGTGCTATGAAGACTTCATAGATAGCCATCCAGCTATCTGGGTGGAGCGGCTTCCTTTCCCTAGAAATGAACAAGTTCTTAGAATGAACTGATTGCAAGAGCTAAGAACACAGGATTAGTTTTCCAATTCCTCCAACCACCTTCACCCCAGAAAGTTGGAGGATCACTTGCCCTGATACCTGTGGTGTGGACACAGCGTGAGACACTGTAGGTATGGTTGGAAAAAGCTTTCTTTTTTTTTGACCACATAGAAGAGAAATATAGAGTTGTTAGAATCAGCAGCTTGACTGTGTATCCAAAAGACTGGGCTGATTTTGGCCATTTTGTACCTTGAATAAGTTTTTACTCTACAGAGGGTTGAGATATGAATATTACACTTCGGAGGTTCCTTTCCTGTTCAAAGGCAAAAAAGTAACCAAAAGCTTTGCTGGGAGTTTTTACCAGCAATAGGAATAAAGTCTAGCTGGAAATACTAACTAGATTATAAGTTTCTCAAGCGACCATATTTTATTTATCTTTGCATTTTCAGTACCTTGCACAGTGTTTGGAAAATAATAGGTACATAATATTAACAATAATAACTGATAGCCAGATGCATATTGGTGATGGGCACTATGCCAATCACATTCAATTCCCACACAAAAAGAACAACTCATTACCCTTCTTGATTAGGGAAGTGAGGCTCAGAAAAGTAAATGCCCAAGATTACACTGCTATTAAATAGACGGAGTCAAGATTTGAACCCAGGCTAACTGACTACAGAGTACATCAACTTAACTAAGTATACGAACTTAACCACCAAGAAAGGGATGAGGGAGCCAGGGAAGGAAAGAAAGAAGAACGGGAGGCACAGTGAGAAGAATGATTGACATAAGCAAGAATTTTAAGGTATTGAAGCATTGTTATACAAAAAGGAGAAGAGATGACCTTTGAGCAGCCAGTGGGAAGCATGATTTTGCTTTGGAGACTCAATACTAGAGGCGCGGGAAAAAAGCAATACACCTGAATGCACACACAAAAAGTCTGTTACAAACCAAAGCTGGCCTCCTGGTGGTGAGAAGACAATTGTGGACATGGGGAATGTAGAAACCAATATGGAGAGATCGTGGTTGCCTTTGCAAGGTTCCATGCTGTTCTTAATTTCTGCCTTCCTGACCACTATCATTTTCTTAAATATCTTGGGAAAGTGTAAACAACATGGGAACAACACTATTGTACCCGATATGGACCATGTAACTCTTGAGAACACAGTCATCTTGACTAGCCAAGAATAGCTAACTGTAGTGGGCCCCAACTCTATTAAGCAATAGTTGGTGGGATGCAGGTTTGATGGGAGAGAATATCAAAGGACCTCTTAGGCCTTTCCTCAGTTGGTTTTCTTTATACCTTTGAGTTCAGTTACGTGTGTGCAAATGTGTGTCTGTGTATGAATCTATAAGCTGTCAAAAATTCAGTCTAGACTAGGAAGACTTAAACCAACAATACTCAATAATCTCCATCTAACCTGGGTGCTAATATTACTTGGAGGAAGGAAGTGTTCTGTGGGTCTAGACAGTGTGATCCCAGTTAAGGGAAAAGCAGTTTAGTGAGTCAAAGGTGTGTATTCTGGGCCTGGCTTTCCCTCTCTGTAGCTGAGTGACATGATCATGCTTGGCTTCAACTCCCCATAATTTGAGGACAATTCTCCTTGCCCAACCTACATTTGCTTCACTGGTTCCAAAACCTATATAAAAATAGACAAATTGCAGATACTCTTCATAAGCCAGAGGAGCTAGAGTATGCACTAAGCAGTTTAAGAGTCCTCTGAGTACCAGACGTCTTCTGTCTCCAGATGTGAGCCGGGCCCTGCTCAAACCTTACTCACTATGACTTCCCGCTACATTTTTTTTTAACATCTTTATTGGAGTATAATTGCGTTACAATGTTGTGTTAGTTTCTGCTGTATAACAAAGTGAAACAGCTATACATATACATATGTCCCATATCCCCACCCTCTTGGCGTCTCCCTCCCACCATCCCTATCCCAACCCTCTAGGTGTACACAAAGCACCGAGCTGATCTCCCTGTGCTATGCAGTTGCTTCCCACTAGCTATCTATTTTACATTTGGTAGTGTATGTATGTACATGCCACTCTCTCACTTCGTCCCATCTTACCCTTCCCCCTCCCCATGTCCTCAAGTCCATTCTCTACGTCTGTGTCCTTATTCCTGTCCTGCTCCTTGGTTCCTCAGAGCCATGTGATTTTTTTAGATTCCATATACATGTGTTACCATATGGTATTTGTTTTTCTCTTTCTGACTTACTTCACTCTGTACGACAAACTGTAGGTCCATCCACCTCACTACAAATAACTCAATTTCATTTCCTCTTATGGCTGAGTAATATTCCATTGTATATATGTGCCACATCTTCTTTCTCCATTCATCTGTCGATGGACACTTAGGTTGCTTCCATGTCCTGGCTACTGTAAATAGTGCTGCGGTGAACATTGTGGTACATGTTTCTTTTTGAATTATGGTTTTCTCAGGGTATATGCCCAGTAGTGGGATTGCTGGATCGTATGGTAATTCTATTTTTAGTTTTTTAAGGAACCTCCATATTGTTCTCCATAGTGGCTGTATCAATTTACATTCCCACAAACAGTGCAAGAGGGTTTCCTTTTTTCCACACCCTCTCCAACATTTATTGTTTTTAGATTTTTTGATGATGACCATTCTGACCGGTGTGAGATGATACCTCATTGTAGTTTTGATTTGCATTTCTCTAATGATTAATGATGTTGAGCATTCTTTCATGTGTTTGTTGGCAGTCTGTATATCTTCTTTGGAGAAATGTCTCTTTAGGTCTTCTGCCCATTTTTGGATTGGGTTGTTTGTTTTTTTGATACTGAGCTTCATGAGCTGCTTGTATACTTTGGAGATTAATCCTTTGTCAGTTGCTTCATTTGCAAATATTTTCTCCCATTCTGAGGGTTGTCTTTTCGTCTTGTTTATGGTTTCCTTTGCTTTGCAAAAGCTTTTAAATTTCATTAGGTCCCGTTTGTTTATTTTTGTTTTTATTTCCATTTCTCTAGGAGGTGGGTCAAAAAGGATCTTGCTGTGATTTATGTCATAGAGAGTTCTGCCTAGGTTTTCCTCTAACAGTTTGAGAGTGTCCGGCCTTACATTTAGGTCTTTAATCCATTTTCAGTTTACTTTTATGTATGGTGTTAGGGAGTGTTCTAATTTCATTCTTTGACATGTAGCTCTTCAAATTTCCCAGCACCACTTATTGAAGAGGCAGTCTTTTCTCCATTGTATATTCTTGCCTCCTTTATCAAAGATAAGGTGACCTTATGTGCATGGGTTTATCTCTGGGCTTTCTATCCTGTTCCATTGATCTATATATCTCTTCTTGTGCCAGTACCATACTGTCTTGATTACTGTAGTTTTATAGTATAGTCTGAAGTCAGGGAGCTGGATTCCTCCAGCTCCATTTTTCTTTCTCAAGATTGCTTTGGCTATTCAGGGTCTTTTTTGTTTCACAAGTTGTGAAATTTTTTGTTCTAGTTCTTTTTTTGTAACATCTTTGACTGGTTTTGGTATCAGGGTGATGGTGGCCTTGTAGAAAGAGTTTGGGCGTGTTCCTCCCTCTGCTATGTTTTGGAAGAGTTTGAGAAGGATAGGTATTAGCTCTTCTCTAAATGTTTGATAGAATTCACCTGTGAAGCCATCTGGTCCTGGGCTTTTGTTTGTTGGAAGATTTTAAATCACAGTTTCAGTTTCAGTTTCAGTGCTTGTGATTGGTCTGTTCATATTTTCTGTTTCTTCCTGGTTCAGCCTCGGAAGGTTGTGCTTTTCTAAAATTTGTCCATGTCTTCCAGGTAGTCCATTTTATTGGCATATAGTTGCTTGTAGTAATCTCTCATGATCCTTTGTATTTCTGCAGTGTCTTTTTCATTTCTAATTACATTGATTTGAGTCTTCTCCCTTTTTTTCTTGATGAGTCTGCCTAATGGTTTATCAATTTAGTTTATCTTCTCAAAGAACCAGCTTTTAGTTTTATTGATCTTTGCTATCATTTCCTTCATTTCTTTTTCATTTATTTCTGATCTGATCTTTATGATTTCTTTCCTTCTGCTAACTTTGGGGTATTTTTGTCCTTCTTTCTCTAATTGCTTTAGGTGTAAGTTTAGGTTGTTTATTTGAGATTTTGCTTGTTTATTGAGGTAGGATTATACTGCTATAAACTTCCCTCTTAGAACTGCTTTTCCCATATCCCATTGTGTTTGGGCCATTGTGGTTTTTTCTTTTTCTTTTTTTTTTTTTGTGGTACGTGGGCCTCTCACTGTTGTGGCCTCTCCCGCTGTGGAGCACAGGCTCCGGACATGCAGGCTCACTGGCCATGGCTCACGGACCCAGCCACTCTGCAGCATGTGGGATCTTCCTGGACCAGGGCACGAACCCGCATCCCCTGCATCGGCAGGCAGACTCTCAACCACTGCGCCACCAGGGAAGCCCAGAAATTGTCTCTTGACCAAAATATCAACACCAGAAACCTGCCCCCTACCTCATCTGCAAGCATCTGTATGTGTATTGAACTGACGTCAAATAGATTATGTTTGACAATCAAAGTACGAGAGGCATATTCATCAAGTGATTTTTCAATGTAAGATATACAACCACTACTAATTATTGCTAAGTCTTAGAGATAATGCTAACACTGTCTGAGTTCTAGATTTATGGTTAAAATTCTCTGCTCTCTTCACCATATCTCATTTCCTGTCTCATAGACTATCAACAACTGTACATAACTCTTCATTGATTCCCAAATGCAGCCAGCCTGAGATGAAAGAATAAAAGACATGGTAGTCCCCTAAATAAATAAGCACTTTAGCTGTAAGGAGAAAAATGTAGTATAGCTTATTGAAAGTACAAGGCAATCGAGGAAGTTTTGAAAATAAGTTATTCCAAAAGGTATTAAAGTAAAAATCCACAAAACCTTTGATCAAGTCTGTCTTTAGACATAAACATTATAGAAATACTTGTACAGGTGCACAAATAAGTACAGATAAGTAAGAGTATTAATTCCAGCTCTTTCTTAGTGACAATTGGAGGTAATAAATATCTATCCCTGTGGGAATAATTTTTAATACCAGGATATGCCTAAAGAAAAGTCTTAGCCCTTGAATAGTATGGAGTAGATCTCCATGTAGGACAATGCAAGAAGTCTATGAGGCAGAGCTGAAGTTTTTTAAAAAGCAAGTTGCAAACATTAAGTGGGAACATAATCGTAGTTTTTACAATTCATGCTTCATGCCCAGGAAGGTGCCTATGGTTTTCAGTTATTCAAGAAGAGTGAAGATGTTTTATAAATGTAAAAGATTCTTAAAATTCATTGTAGGTTTAATGATTTGAGGATTTCTTCAACTGTCTATGTACAAGCACAGATTCTAAAGATTACTCTTGAAAATACTAACGGTGGTTGTTCTAGGGAAGTGGGAGATTGGAAAAGGAAGGTGAGGAGACATTACTTTAGTCTGAAAACTCTAGCCATCAAATGCCTATAATTAATAAACTATACAAAAAGCAATTATCTCCGAAAAGAGCTGCACTCTCTCCTCCATCCATGACCCAGGCATAGTATTTTCCTTTATCTCTTCCCACCTCACAGACTCTTCTTCCTTCCCTGCCTTACGAGAACAATACATTATAAGACAAGTACAGAGAATGATGTAGGATAGATGTTACTGGACTGCAGTTTGACTTCTACGATTGGACTTATGCATTTGACAGATTATAGGAGGAATAATGAATCTGAGTTCTTTGCAGCTGCCTTCCATATAGCAGATGGAGATGTGCAGGACATGTGAGATAGCCATATTTATGGCAGCAATGACTTAGACCCAAGCTTTGATCCCAGAAGAGGTGATGTTATCCATATCAGAGTCTATCAACATGGTTTAACAACCCTGTGTTAAACCATTTTCATAAAGAGCAGCTGTTTCTTCCAATCTGTCTCTCGCTTGTTGTCCCTAAACACGTGTTCATACTCACATTTGTCCTTGTGCTTTGATAACATTTAAGACGGACAAAGGTGTTTTATAAATATAAAAGATGATTTTCAGAGGTGGTTTTAAGGCTTAATACTTTAAACATGATTTAGACTGTAGAGACTTAGTGTTTTCAGTGGCTTAATGAAATAAAACCCACCTGTTATTTTTGGCTGCTTTATTTAGACCATCTGCATCACAAAGAACGAAAAGCTCAACGGTGGACAGAGAATTGTCTACTCTTCATGTGTCAGTAATTTATTTATTCTCTCTATCCAAGCCTTCAGGTCATTGCAAAAGGGTTTATGTATTCATTTTCCAGTGCAAGGGAAACCAATATTTGGTGTTTGGCTTGATTAAAAATAATCACAGGGGATTGTATTTTTTGTTACTTAATGGTTTTCTATTTCCCCTATGTTAAAATAGCTTGCTGGGTGCATGTATTTTAAGGAACCAGATTCTCTTTTCCTTCTATGGCAGGTGGAGTAGCTGCTGAAGAGGTGTTTTTGGTGATGATGAACAAATCACGTGGCATTCACAGTTCAGGTAGCGATGTGAGCATCACATTTTCTGTTCCTAAATTATGGAGTCCCAGCTAGAGATGAGAATTACAAAGGTCAGGCACTTTGGTCACCAACTGTGTCCACTCGAATGGAAAGGTTTTGCAACCCTTGTTCTCATCTTTTTGCAACATAGGATACTAGAGATCACCTTACTTTAACTTTTCTACTTTACTTGATGACTGCGAGTTTGTTCTCTCTTGGGTTCACTATCACATCTTTGACCACCTCTAATCATAATCATAACAACAATAACAGCTTGTATTTATCGAGTACGTACTAAGTTCTAAGTACTATGCTAAACACGCCACACATCTCTCATATTTATCCAGCTCCTCCTTCTTCTCATCTTAGGCTTTCCCGCAAACTTACTCATGGGTCTTTTCTTCTACTTACTTCCTCATTTCTTGAATAAGAACATTTCACATATGGTTCAGAATACCACCTCTTTGTGGATGGGGTCTAACTGCATTTTCAACCTGTCTTAGTCCCTTCAAGCACCTATAACAAAATATCATAAACCAGGTGGCTTATAAACAACTGAAATTTATTTCTCACAGTTCTGGATTCTGGAAAGGCCGAGGTCATGATTCAGACAGATTCAGTGCCTGGTGAGAGCCAGCTCCCTCGCTGACGGCCATCTTCTCATTGTACCCTCATATGGCAAAAGGGATGAGGGAGGTCTCTTTCATGCCTCTTATAAGGGCATGAATTCCACTCATGAGGACTTTGTTCTCATTACCTAATCAACTCTCAAAGACCTCACCTCAAAGTACCATCACATTGGAGACTAGGATTTCAACATATGAATTGTGGCAGGGATAGGGGGTGTGGGGAACACACAGACATTCAGATCATAACACAGCCATTGAACTTGAACCTGACTTCCAGTTTCTAGCTGCCTATGGGATGTCTTAGGATTGTCTAAGCAGAATGAGAATCTACTATTTATTGAGTGCCTGCCAAGTGCTAGGCACTTGTTAGATATTTTATATATTATCTTTAATCTTCACATAAACAAAGTACATCTCGCTTTAGATTTGGGAAAATTTGGGTACGAATAATTTAATAATTTTCCTGAGACCACACTGTTGCTAAGAAGCAAGCTGGGATGTTCAAATGTAATTCTAAAAACCATGACTTTTAAAACATTTCATATGATAAATCTCAGATGTAACACTTTCTCCATATCACTGACTAAGCATCTGAGACTATCACCCATGTACTGCCAGACCTCCCTTTCTATGTTTCTGTTAATCTCCCAGCCAGCCACCTGCTAGGACTTTCATCCAAGCCTTGGTAACCTCAGCCTTAGATCACCCCAGTTATCTCCCTCCCTACTCTTCATTTCTAACCCATCCTGTATGAAAACTATCCAGTTTATTTTCCTGTGGCACTGTTCTCCTACTGTCATTTCTGGGCTAAAGAACCTGTAACATCGCCCATGATCTATCCATGAAGGTCAAATTATAGATTCAGTTTTTCTTCAACTCCTTTAATCTACTTGTCTAAAATGATCATTATTTTATTAATTCATTTCACTCACAACAATCATTTTACTGGGTTCTTCACTTACTCTGCTCTTTGCCATTCCTTTTCCATTTCCCTGAATCTCTTTCCTCCTCTTCTTGGCCAGCGCAATCTTACCCTGATTCAAAGTTCCAAACCAAGTTCTTTTCTCCCAAGAAAGCCACCTTGCTTGTCTACAGCCCACTAACATCTTTCTTCTCTGAATTCCTGCAGTATTTGCAGTGTGCTCCATTCCCTTGCCTTTCATCGTTTGGGTCTCCAGGCATTAGACAGTAAACTTTTGAGGACAGAGGTCCTTTGTAGTACTTCTTGGACCTGGCATATGAACTTGGCACAGATTGTGTGATCAATAACCACTTTAAGATTAGTTGACTGGCATAAATTGTGTACTTAGAAGTGACAATCATTCTGCCACATAGAGTCCAGAGCCTCCCTGAAAACCTTTATCATGGCCTGTTTGTCCTACAAGTGTTTGGAATTCCCCACCTTTGACATCATATATGCCTAATAGGAAACAACAAACAATATTTATTTAGCTCCTTAAGTATGTTTCATATCCAATACAGTCTCTCATGCAAAAAGATAATTGTACTTATATGCTGCCATCCTTCAGACACTACCTATGGTAACTTTGAAAATGTAAAAGTCTATCATTTAAAGAGAGAGGGTAAGATAAGATACACCATAGTATGTTCATAGATTTCTTATCTACAGTCATGATTCTCTCTTCTTTCCCAAGGACGTGCTTACAAAGTATTAAATGAAGAATTTTGAAAGTCCCCTCCATCCCTGAAATGTAATCTCTTATGAAACAGGCTGGAAAGATTCTAAAGAGCAAAAAAGTATGATGTACTTTAAGCTCTCTTGGGGTCAAAACTAACACTTGAACTAATTCCAAGCTAGTGACCTCTGCAGAAATATTTATTGAGCTTTGTTGCACATGGACAGTGTGACAACAAATAGGCTAAGTGGTTAGGAATTCAGAGCTCGGGTATTCTGATGGCTCTTGAGATGCAAGCCAGATAACTCAACTCACTGTATAATATGAGAACAAAGGACAGGGCTTCTAATGAGATTTAGCTTCTCAGCAAGAGCATACATCGTGTATAGGAAGCACCGTTTTAACTTTCCAATATTTTAAAATGCATTGGCATCATTAGTGTAGGGCCATTTCAAGGTCGATTGAATTCCAATAGAAAAATCAATGACCAGTATAGGATAACACTAAGGTCGCATAAAAAAAGGGCATGAAATGGGCAGCTAATTCCCAGAGATTTGCCATGTGATTCCCAATGCGGCATCTAATAGAAGAATGATTAACTAGAATTTAAAACTACCAGCAATACCTCTGCTTTGCTTGTACATTAAAAATGAATCTATATTTTTCGTATGCCAAAGACATTATCTAAATTGCATGATGATGTAGGAACATAGTGATATAAATTACCTCCCAGAACAAATAGAACATATTACCGCTTTAGGTATTTTATCTTGTTTAATCCAATTCTGACCAATTCTATGGTATGAGTATTTGTATCCTAAAGTTACAGATGAGTATATTAAACCTTGAAAAGGTTAAATAACTCTCTCAAGGTCAAAGTTAGTAAGAGGTAGAGTTAGGATTCAAATAAGTCTGAAAGCTAATTCACTTCCCTCACTCCTCTATTTGGGGTTTTGAGAAATCCTGGAGTAAAGAAATCCACTCCACATTGTTTAGGACAAGGTCTGCCACTCTCATTTGACCGGTAAACCTGTTTTCCACAGAATATTTTCTAAAACCTAATATGGTAACATTCTGTAGCACATGCTTTGGGGAATGCTGCTTTGGGAAATGAGTAGTTTACCAGGGATAGCAGATCTCACTCAACTCAGAAGAACTACCAAGGGAGTTGATGATAATCCAGTGTGTAGCCGGAGTGCATACCTTGATGCTCTAGGTTTGAAAGAGAGGCAAATCTCTCTGAGCTTCTAAAATAAGAAGTGCACAGAGCCATCTGGCTAAAAAGTCACCCTGAAGAGATTGTCAAGCAAGTCAACAAATCAGTTGCTGGTCTCACTCCGGATTCTGCTCAGATCAAGCAAGAGGAATCATGGGTGATGCTTTGGCTTCTCCAAGGTGACTCTAGATTTAAAGTAGATTCTCCCATGAACCTTTCAACACTAAGTGCTCGCAAAAGGAGGCAGTGGTACTGCACCTCCACAGCTCTGAAAAATATTTCCTGGATGATCCAGATGACCTAGCTGGGAGCTGCTGATTTCTGTTAAAACCTGTGAATCTTAGGAGACCAAGAGGTTTCCATTTGTTGCAGCCATTTAGATGTATTCAAAATGAAACAGCTATTTTTACATGAGCTTAAAAATCAGCTCTTACATTTTAAGCTTTTATAATTGAAAATGAGAGTTTCTCCTCCCATCTTTGGCCCCATCCCGTTTCTGATTCACGAGTATGGAGGAGTGAGGAGTGGGGGGAGGGTCAGAGATTAGGTAAGGTTTTATGATGAATATTATTGCTGCTTTAAAATACTCACTTTGTATTTTGACATAACTACATGACAAGTAATATCCTTCAAGTCAAAATTTCCTTGTTAACGAAAGGTGAGTCATATTAGCCAAGATAACTTGTTCTCTCTTGAGGCAATGACTATGTCTTACTTATTTTATGTTCCAAGGACCTAGTACAGTGTTTTACACTAAATAAGAGCAGCAAGAAAAACCACATCTAGTAAAATCAAGCCCTAGCCTGGAAAGTTGACCCTGGATAAAGAGGGGAACTAGAACCTTGTCTTCCCAACTCTAACCCTCCGACTACACTTTGCCCTTGGGGACGTTTCACTTTTTCTGCTATCAACACTCCCCCGGCCTCTAGGACACTATTTCTTCCAGCATATCTTTTTCTGTAGCGAAACTGAAAAAAGGCTAGATATTTTAAAAAGACTTTTATTTAAAGTCTTATTGATAAGGAAATGGTAAAAGACCCAGAGATAAATGTATAAGTCAATATAAAATATGGCTTGCTCATTTTTGTCTTGGGAAACCTTCAGAGAAGCTTTCTGCCTAAGCTCCTGACCTGCGTCCATAATACAGATGCCATCTTCTCTAACCATGATACTAAAAACCTCAATGCCAAATTCCTTATGACCCAAGACAAAGAGATTGAAGTTCTCTTTCTCAACTAGAGCTGCTTTACCATGCTTTTGACAGCTGTGGGAAATATTCTTTCATTTCCCAAAGACCGTAGAAGAGCATACTGCACACGGCAAGCACTCAATTCAGGGGGGCTGGCTGACTCCCGAATATTCTTGGGTTAAAGCATGAAAACCTGAAGGCAGCAACTTAGCTGAAGACAGTGAATTCTACCTGGAGTTCAGTCTCTCAGGAAGCTGGGCTCCTGGCCTGCCGTGAGCGTGCCATCCTGACTCTTTCCAGCCCACTGCGAGTGTGCCATCCTGACTCTTTCCAGCCCACTGCAGTGTTCTCTAACACTCTCCTAGGAAGCTGAGGACCGCGGATTGGCGGAGAATTGGAGGATGCTTCAACAACATTCAGGATTCTTGGGGGGTGGTTTGTAAAGTTGACTTGGCAGGAAGTGTCAGTAAACAATTTACGGGAAGTTTTCTCTGTCTGCTTTACCAGATCATTTGGAGGAAATACTTTGCTTCAGGCGATAGTTTCCATAGATCTAGCCTACAGAGTATTGTGTTTTTACAAAAGGCCGTGTAATAAACAAGAGCAGAGAGTATCTTAATTAACTCTTTCATACTGTTCATTCTTTCCTCGATTAAAAAGAATGTTTTAAAATAATTCTTGTCCTTTGACCTAAGACTTTTCATTTCTTAATAAGAATTAATCTTCTGAAATGTACCTACATTTGGGGATTTTTTTTTCTATGACGAGAGTGCATATTTTACATGTATATAATTTATAGGAAGAACTTAAATTTATTCCATACCATCACTTCCTTTTTGGAATATTAATATGTTTGCTGTGTTTGATTAAAAATAGCTCTTTGAGGTTCAAAAATATCTTTTTGCTAGCTTCTGAGAAGGATTTGAGGGAACAAAGGGATACAGTTTCCTCTGTGAAGAAGGGAGGTTTCTTCAAGGAGGAGGCTTATTGAACAAGGGTAGAGGATCGTTAAATAATTCTGCCAAGGTCAGTGACAACTTCAGTTACTGGCTACATATTTTACGGTAAACACTGCTCACATTGAAGTTGCCCATGATGGTTAAATGGAGGCACTAAATTATGCCCTCTCTGGATTCATTTGGTAGAGATAACAAGAGCAGAGGCTGTGTGAGCAGTCTGGCTCGTTCCTCTTCCATCTCTCTCATGCCCTTTATTCCCTCTTTTAGCCTCATACTTGAAAGCAAGAGTCCACCGAAATCATATTTGTGAGCATTTGTAATGAAGCCCCAAACTACACCTTTCTGCTCCCACCTCATTCATTCGGCCTTTGGGGTAGAGAAGTTCCTTCCCGGGCTATACCCTTGGGGCTATTCTCTCGTCCTTCACCATTCATTTATTGATTGAGCCTACATATAACACAAACCACTTCAAGGTGAGGACATGTTCTCAGGCCACTAAAGGCCCACTCTCTGGCCCTGGGCAGGACTCGGGAAGCTTTGCCTGGCGAGTTCCCTTTCCAGGATCTGGTTCCCTGAGGCTAGACTAGCTAGGACACCTCCCTGTTTATCTCGGTGTCCCACACCAAAGCGTTATAAGTCAGGTGTTCCTTCTGAAGTTACTTTTGGTTCCCTAGCAAAGTCTAGGATCACAGTGTTCCTGGTGGGTCAGGGGAGAGGGAGGCTGATTGATGTGATAGGACAGTTAAGTGCTGGAGAAGGGAAATGGATATCGGCTACATTTCTCTCCCCTTTGGTAATTCCTAAAAACATACGTGTTACCCGAGCAGCTTAGCATCTGGCCAGGTCTTACTTCAGGAATAACTGGTGCATAATGGTCAACCTACCTTGTGGACTTCTGTATTCGCAACCACTGGCTTAGTATGCAGCTCTTCCGTTGCTGTGTTTCTCTAGTTTTCTAATCTCTCCTCTGAGTCACGTCGCTGGGCTGAGACTACAGGTCCCTGAAGTGACAGCCCTGCCCTTCACACTCACCTCCTTTCTTGTTTGCTCCCTTTGTCAAGTTAAGAAAGCTTCATTGCCCTCTATGGATTTCCGGTTTCCAGGACATCGTTCTCAACGGTGTTCTAAGGTAAAAAAGAGGTACTTCTACCACCATCCCGCTGGTTCTAGGGCTCTTTAGGTCACCACTAGTGATTCTGTTTGCAGACTGATCCCTACCAGTAAGGACCATCATGCCACAGTCTTACTAGCGTTAACTAACACTCTACCCTGACTGATGACAGGTATTTTCTCAGCTTGAAAGTGTCACGGTGGCCACTGGAGTGATGATTGATAGAACTGTGGTCCCATAATTATAGATATGAGTTCAAGCCAAGTGCCTGAATATAGAATATAGGATCTTTGACTTTTCTAAGAGCAACATGGTCCAGGAAAGCAATGTCACGCATCCATCCTAAGGCTGTATTGTCATTGTACTTCTTAATCTTGCATCACTCATCAAATGTTACTTTGTCTACGTGGATCACAGAAAGGATCGAAGTCTTATGAAAAGATAACAGAAGGGAAAAATACAGATTCTCCGTACGTATGGATCACAGAAAGATCGATATTTTGTTTGAGGAATGCCATAGGAAACATACAGGAGGAGCTTTTCATCACACATGTGTAGAAAAATAGAGCGTGATCAATAAGGCTATGTAGTTATTGACCTGTGAACACTTGGCTAAAGAGAATGCTTCTCTGACAAATGGAGAAAAAGAGCTGAACACCACAAGTGAGAGGTCTAACAAATAAGCCCACTGGGCTCCATCCGTGTGTGTGTGTGTGTGTGTGTGTGTGTGTGTGTGTGTGTGTGTGAGTGAGTGCCTGCCTCAGTGGGGAGCGGGGAGCAGGGGTGTATTGACTGCCTGTCTTTCCTCTGATGCCTGCCTGCCTGCTCATGCTTTCACTCAGTCAGTCTTCTGAGAGAATCAGTCCTCTGCTCCAAGAACCTGCCCTATTTTACAAAGAGCTGAGAAGTTGTGCTACTATCAGAAGTAGTGAAAACTGAGTTCTTAGGGAATCAAAAGTATTGGCCACGACCTGAACCCATTTATAGCTAGGAGCTCGCCCGCCCACCCCCTGAGCTCTCTTTCTCTCTCAGAGTGGATGGCAAAGGCTTTTTTGCCCTGGCAACCAGAGACTTTCTCCTCCCCTACTTCCCCACAGAAACCTGTTCTGACCATCCAGGTCAGGATTGGCTTGAACTTGATGGAGGTCATGAGACATGTCTCAAATGTTTTCTCCTTAGGTTCTACAATGGACTCTCCATATAATTGAAGGGATATTTTTACGCAGAATGAAATTTCAGTCTGTTAAATTGCCGTATGTTTATCTTAACTTTTGTCCCTTGGAGTTATTTGTGGTCGAATCCTCTGTGTATTTGCATTTGTCTGGTAGGAGAGGAGTTGGTCTTACAGATTGTTGACGAACTTGCGCTCTTAGTTGATGCTAACTAACAGGTGTGACTTAGGAAAGCACATAATGGCTAAGTTCTGAGGGTGCCCTGAGTAGAACAAAAAACACGAGCCAAAAATCAATCCTCGAAGGTTTCCTAGAAGCAGTGAGTTCTGAATCAGATTTTAGGAAAAGATAATGTATTCTTTTGCTTAAAGGTATAGCCTACTAGAATATGCAGGAGATCAATTCAAACACCATGAAGTAGAAATTGAATAGAAATAGATAAACAAGCCTTTTCAATTTGCTCTTCAAATATTTTAAAATCATTAATTCTATTAGCATACAACTGAATGAGCTATTAGTAGGAGTGTGTAAGCTGCAAATTTAAAGACAAGAAAGATCTGAAATTGTCAATGGCTTCTTTTTTGATCAAATACCTGCTTTATGTTTTTGGAAGAGGAAGAATAAAGCAATATTTGATTTAGTGCAAACAATTTATTTGAAATGTAGCTAACATTTGATATGGAAGACACACTTGCAATGAGAAAGGAGATAACATAATGTGCGAATTCAGAACAAGTAAAAGTAGATTTTTATCAAATTATCTTGTAATTTAACGTAACAAAGCCATACAAAGTCTTTAACATAGGAGAAAAATGGAAAGGTCTTGGAACACTATAAAATTCTTGTTTCAGATAATAATATACTGTGTAAATTATAAAAATCAGACCCAGTCTACCATAAACACCCTAAGAATGCAAAAGAGGCATCGTGAATAACTGATATGTGATGCAGTTTGTTTTAAATCAAGTCCCAAGGCTGGACTTATGCTACAATGCAAGGCCCTCACTGCACCTTTAAATCTCCCTATTAAGTGTGATCTAGGATTTGTTAGGAAAAATGTTCCAGTGACCATTCACTGCATTCAGAATAAAAATCCAAAGGCCTTATCCTGCCTTTCAAAAGTCTTTGAAAAGTATGCCTTATATAAATGTTCAGCTTAATCTCCCATCAAAACCAGTAAGGCCCAATGCTCCAATTAGAGAAGCTGGCTTCACATTCTAGAAGCTGAATTGTGTGCCCACATCCAGGTCTTGGTTTGGTTGGTTTGGGATGCTTGGCCAGCTTTGTCCTTGCTTTTCAATGTCTGCCTCTCAAAAGGTTCCCCTTTATTCTTGGCCAAATTCAAACTCCCTTTGATCTAAAAAGCCTTTGCAGAGCTTCATAGAAGAAATGTCTCCTTTTCTTTTATTCCTCTTGCAAATTATTAGCTACTCTGTTTGACAACTGATACATAAAATCAAACTCCAAGTGCTGTGGACTTTACCTCCCAAGGCAGAAAACACATAGTAGGCATTCACTTGAGGCCTGGCTGCCTCAATATTTCTCAAGTGATGCTCTCTTCCCCAGAACTGCCGTCACCAACAGGTCAGGTCCCAAACTCTGACCTAATCACAAAACTAGTCCTCGAACATGTCACTCTGCCTCTGGTTCAGCCCTTTTCCACACTGCTGTCATAAAGATCTCTCAAAAACAGGAACTTAAAAATTGCTGTTTTGAAAACTGCAATCCCCTCTGTCTCTCACTCAGAGGTTGAATTCCACAGGCTTTATATGACACACACAGCCCTGTGATTTGTCCCCCCTCCTTTCCAGTTACTTGTCTGAAACTCCCATTCATGTGCTTTATACTCCAGCAACACTGGATTTGTTGCATCTTATGCAAGTGATAAATTCCTGAAGACCCGTGTAATTTACAACTTGCATTATTTAACACAGATGTTCTCATGTGAATGAATGTCAACTAGGGGGAACGTTTTGGAGCAGGTATATTCTAACCATTATAGGGTATGTTTCCTTTCATATTCTTCTGCCTGGCAGTGCCTCTATTATTATTTCACAAAATGCTGTCTCTTAAATTTACAGAAGAACACATGGTAGTGGATTTTTGGAGTTCTTTGTGACTTTTTATTGCTTTTCAATCCTGTTTCAAAGTTATGGATTTTCAGGCATTATTTCAGGTCTGAATTTTAGCCTTAGCCCTAGCAGTACTATTTAATGAAGATTTTCATTATATTATTATGGGGTATAAGGAGATAATTTAAATTACAAGCAGTGAATGCTAAAATTACGGGATGAAAGTCACCAGAAGCATTCACAGAAGTTTGAATGTTGGTAAACAGTAGTGATCAGACATAGGACAGAAGTCATTTCTGTTCACTAGCAAAAGTGTCTACATGATAGGAAAGGAAACTGGTCTCTTCGTATGTTGGCCATTCATATTTTCCCTGGATATTATTCAAAGCTGCATCCTAAAGTGTGCTCAAGGAATATTCCAAAACTGTATGGAATCCAGTTATAAGGGCACATCCCAGACACTGCCATTCTTTACAAGATTGATTATACCACTTTCTTTCTTGAACTGTAAGCACCTGCCTCTAAATCACTGATTTTATTTTCCTCTCCTGGAATCAAGTGTCAGTCTATGAACTTGCTCTTTGCTCTTTATCTGTTCTCTTCCTTTAAAGAAGTTCATAAGTCTTTTCAATTATACATCATCATATCTCATTCAGTCCCATCCTATACACTGTCTTTATATTCTTTATAGCTGTCACCTCTGAACCTCTTGTTGTGTTTTATAAAATCTAAGACACTGTCTCTCAAACTTAAGGATACATGAGACTCATCAGGGGGAATTTGCTAAAATGTACAGACCAGCAATATTTGGATTCAGTAGGTTTAGAGTAGGGTCCGGAAATTTTCATCTTCACAAGCATGGTGGGAGATTCTGATGCTGGTCTCTGTGGCGTGCAGACCTCATGCACTGCTTTGCAGTGCTTTTGTTGTTGAACCCAAGTTCATGTGCCCAACGCACAGTGAGGCCAAACAAACTGGAATGTTGCAGTTTGGAGCAGAGAGATGTTTATTGCAAGGGCCAAGCAAGGAGAATTGGGTGGCTGGTGCTCAAAAAGCCCTAACTGCCTTATGGTTTTGGGGGAAGAGTTTTTATAGGCAAAATCTGGGGGGAATGCTGCAGGGTGTGTGCCCTTCCTCTGATTGGTTGGTGGGGAGGTAATAGGGTGGTGTTCCAGGAATCTCAATCATCAGCCTTCTGGTTCCAACAAGTCTGGGGTCTACGTGCTTGTGCTCAGCTTGAAGTAACTGTCCTCCACCTGGGTGGGGCCTTAGTTCCTGTAGAAGAACTCAAGAGATGTGTATCAGATTGTTATGTGTATCCCTTGAGGAGGAACCAGGACCCTGCCCCATCTTGCACTATTGTTTCGTTTCTTTTTTTGTTGTTGTTAGTTGCACTGTTGTTTCTTGATTGCCTTTTCCTTTATTTCTACATTTCCTCACTCCTCTAATTAATACCCATTTGAATCTGCTCTTTGGGACTCAGGGAAGGTCTAGGAGACTGAAAACTTCTTCCTACAAACAAGAAATGGGGGCCGTGGAAAGGCTTTGTAACCTGAGAGGGCTCCACAGGGTCCTGCTTAGTTTCACTTTTGAGCAGCTTCACCTGGTTCTCCTTTACTCTTGGAATACTCTACATGAAACTTCCTCCCTGTTTTGTGATGTTCATTATTTATCTTCAGATTTTTTCACATTTACTCTCAGTCCTGTCTGAAGTTGGAAATGTCTTTCAGAATATTCATTTCGTTCCTTTGCCTGAGGATTATCTCCATGTTATTATTTGATGACCAACCACTGATATTTTGAAGGTGACTTGCTTAATATTTTTATTATATTTTGCATGTCACCCCATTCTATAAAGAAATTGGTCATATCCCAGTCCAGTTTCCCTGCTTTCAAAAAATGAATTTGAGATAACTTCATGGTCAGAAAAGATGCTAACTTTCAAATTACATGTCACAGATTTCAAGTTTTCTTGTATGGAAATCACCGGGTTTTGCAAGGTCCATTTCTCTTCATTAAATGTGTATTCAGAACTATTATCCTGTACTTACAAATTGGTGTCCTTCAATACTGATAATTCTGCATGCTGGTTATAAATATTTGTCCTCGGAGAGTGCATTGTCCCTGCTTATGCCTCTGTCATTCGAAATCCTGTGTCTTCTGAGCACCTTTGTTGTTATACTAAGAAAAGTGATCAAATTCTTAAAGTGTCCTTCTTAGTTTATTGGCGGGAGTGGGGCAGAGAATAGGCAGGATATGAGATTGGGTTCTGAATCAATATCCCTGATCATACATCATCCAACACAGATCTCAATCTTGCTTTCCTTTTCTTCTACAGAAGCTACTGGAATCTCAGCATATTTGGGGACAGTTGTCATGATTTCCATAATAACTCTTCCTTCCAGTGTTTCTTCTATCCCAAGTTGTGTGACATTCTCCGAATTTTTTTTGCACTTTTTCGTTCCAATGGTTGTGCATAATTCCAAGTGTACAGGAAGCATTTTTACACCCTTACTCTCTGAATTATAAACCCCACTTCCGAATTCATTTTGTTATTACCTGACACACCTTCATGTCTCTGACTACAACTGGAGAGGAGAACTTTGAGAGAGAGACACATCCAGAAATGTACGAGGCCCATTCTACAGTTATCATTCAGTTTTTACATACAGATGCTCCATGTGCCTAGGAACTATGTTATTTAAATCAGAGATATTTAAGCCACCACTTATGGTGCTCCAAGTGATATCCACATTTTGAAAGGAATCCATCAAGTCTCAAAAAAACGTTTCACTGTCTGCATAGAGAACAGACTTGCGGTTGCCAAGGGGGAGGGCAGGTGGGGAGGGAAGTATTGGGAGTCTGGGATTAGCAGAGGCAAACTGTTACATAAAGGACGGATAAACAACAAGATCCTACTGTATAGCACAGGGAACAATATTCAATATCCTGTGATAAACCATAATGGAAAAGAATATGAAAAAGAGTATATAGATGTATAACTGAGTCATTTTGCTGTAAAGCAGAAATTAACATAACATTGAAAATCAACTATACTTCCATAAAATTTAAAAAAATGTTACACTGTCTTAGAGAAAATGTTTATGTCTATGCTTTTGTATCCTTTTTCACAGTTGCAAATCCACTTGACCCTCACATCAGCCTTGCTTGTATACCTGAATAAGATTGCTAGCCAGAATTTCTTTATATGTAAAAACTCTTGGATTAAGCATTATGCAGTAGGTTTCAAAGTAAAAGTAAAAAATAAAAAGCTACAGAGCTTTTTTATTAAAGTTGACAAGTATCAAGTGATCCTAATCCAAGTTCAGGGAAGCATCTTTGTCATCATAATAATTAAAGTGGGAATCTAAAGTGTGACAGTTTGCATAAATACGTGAGTGGTATATGCAAGTTCAGATTCTGTAACTTCAAAGTTCCTAGACATATCTAGCCCTCAATTTCCTCTTCTATAAAAGAAGAGAATTAGACTGATTAGTGGTTCTCAAGGTTGTCTGCCACCAAATCACTTAAATGATTCCCACTCCAGTTCCTTTGTTATGAGTTGAATTGTGTCCTTCCCAAAAGGTATGTTAAAGTCTTAAACCCTAGGACCTGAAAATGTGAACTTAGTTAGAAATAGGGTCATTGCAGGGGTAACTAGGTAAGACGAGGTCATCCTGAAGTAGGGCGGGCCCTAACCCAATATAACTGGTACCACTATAAGACAAGAAGAAGAGGCCCAGAAGCACACACATAGAGGGAAAAAGGCCGTGTGATGATTGAGGCAGAAATTGGAGTGATGCTTCTGCAAGCCAAAGAAAGCCAGCAGGCCACCAGAAGCTAGGAGGAGGCATGGAAGTGTTTCCCCTACAGGTTTCAGAGGGAGCATGGCGCTGCCGACACCTTGATTTCAGATTTCTGGCCTCCACAACTGTGAGATAATAATTTTCTACTGTTTTAAACCACCCCATTTGTGGTACTTTGCTATGCCAGCCCAAAGAAACTAAGAAACTTTGGGAGTGAGACAAAGGAATGTGTATTTTGAAAGCTCCACCCTCCCTGGTGGTGATTCTGCTATGAGCAAGGTTTGGGACCACTAGACAGATGATCTCCAAGTTTCTGTCCAGGTCTCAGATTCTATGATTCAAGGATATATGGGTATTGTTAACAGAAGGAAAAAAAAGAAGGATATACTACATATTCACTGATGAAATAATGTTGAGAACTACTGGCACTTGCAGACAATACCAAAAGTTTCTCTCCTACTTATGACAATGCAGCCCTAAGTGATGCTATTCTATAGTTGCTACCCTAGAAGTACAAGTCACTTGAAGGTCAATTTAATTTCATCTTGACAAACACATCTGTTTGAACTTACTTGCTCTTTGAGATATGATGCTTATTCAGGTTTCAGTCAGTAAGTGTTGGGGTACTGTTTGTGATAGATGCACCTCCTATGGGTAATATATCTTCTGTGTTTGAACATCCAGTTCTTTTGCAATTATCTGTGATGATTGATATTAAGCTATCATTTCTTGGTCTGTGGCATCAAGTGCAAACTTATCTTTCATATTGCCAGCTCCAGACACTTCTCTCTCCTACCTGGGTTGGCCCTTGAGACACAATAAAGTGTGACACATGGCACTGCAGCAGCATCAGGAATTTGCAAAGTGCCTGGAGCTGCAGAGTGCCCTGAGTGATGGCTGCAGCCTTCCAGAACACACTAGTGGGGCCTCCATCCATAGCTATACCAGACTACAATGACCCCTCACTTCACAATACATCTTGTTCATCACTCATGGAAGCTGTTCTTCTACATTTTCCTCTTTATTTCATGTCTTCACCATGGACTACCAGCGGGAAACCTGTAGGATATGCAGTTCTTCAAGGGAAAAAATGCCGAGGAAGAGAAGAAACACTCGTTAGCATTTTTCTCTCCTATAGTGTATTCTTGAACAGAACAGGATTGGAAATTTAGTCAAAAATAATCAGGCACTTGGGAAACAGAGAGGGAAGCTGTCTTTCGTAGCCGTGTCTACTAAAGTGTTTTCAACACATGGACGGGGGCTCCTGACGTCTGTCTGCATCATGTATATACATACTTGTGTTTGGGCTTTTTATCCCTAATCTTGCACGATCTCTGTCCACTCTAATAGGAATGTTAAGGTAAGAAAAAACCAACATGGTTTATAATAACTGTTCTTCTCCATCCTTTGCCTCACAAATGAAGAAGATTGTTTATTTTTAGATCACTGTAGCAAATACATTACCTTCTATCTCTTTTATTGGTACTGACAAGATTAGTGCATGGGAGGTATTATATAGTATTAATATGGCCAATTTATGAGTAGATAACCTCTAGAATATTGAAGGTCTCTAAAATTAGGACCTATATTTGTACCCCTGATCCCTCGCCTTTGTACCTGGCACATACTAAGAACTCAGTCTGTTTTTTTAACCTGAATTGCTTCCTTATAGACATAGCTATCCTGGCTTCTAACAACCAAGTGAGGGAGGAGCACACAAAATCCTGGACCATGAAGGTGCTCACTCCAAAATAGCTGAGAATCAAGTGTCAGATTGGGATCAAGACATCAAATAATTTCTTGGGCTGGTTTATAGGACTGGTAGATTATAGGTATACTACAAACGTTCTGAAGAGCTGAGGCTAAGAATGGAGAAGGTCTAAAATTCACGTATGTACTTGAACTGAAGCAGTGATTTTGGAGTATGCTGATATTTCTGCTTTAAGAAAAATTAATGGACACAATTTAAAACAAATGTTAGTTGATAGTATACCTGTTCATATACATCAAAGCTCTTCGTACTCAAAGGGTCAGTTAATGCAATCAACAAAAGGGTTTGATATCAATGTGAAAAATCACCAATGTGGTGCCTTAAACATAAAAAACTCAGTCCTTACTGAGTGACATCAGTCTCAAGATATGGGAATTAGCCCTGTGGCATATTTTAAGACACACAAAAATCAGATGGATTCAGCATTCATTTGACTAAGTACTTGCAAATGTTATGTAGAATAATTACTTAATCACAGAATATCTGATTACAAAAGCAAAAATGCTGTTAGAAGCAACATTAAGATGAATAATTATGATTTTTACTAGTGTTTTATGGGAGTATAATTTAAAAGTATAGAACATTTCACCACCTCAAAAATACTTTTTGATTTTAAAATGGTGCTAAACTGTGAATATTGGGAAGAAGAGGTGGGATTACATGCCCAAAAATTTAAAAGAAATTAGTGGGAAAGCAGAATTCAGTTGATAAATATTTGCTTCACACAAAAGGTTCAGGTATGTTTCTAGTATATATCATGATGGTCTCCCATGTATCTCAAAGTTACTCAACTACTATGTTCACTATAATCCATTAAAATATTTTTAAAACATTTGTATGGTTTTAAACAAATAAATATTATTTGCTGAAGGAAGTGTTTCCCATTGTTTCTCAGAATGCCTATATTTCTTTATGAGCCTCCCTCAAAGTTGATTCCTCTGAAGGTATAGATAATTGCAGTTAAGAGAATACTAGTGACACCTAGTGCTTATACACTAAAAATGTCTGCATTGAAGAGAACATTTATTTTCTAATGGTTAGCTACTGTTAATCAAGTTCTTGCTTATGTGCAGAAAAGTGACAATGATAATCTCAGTGCTATTTCATGCTGTTAAAGACTAAATGGATAACCTTCCAACATAACCTCTTAACATAATTAAAGCAAACAGATTTGACATTAACACTGCGCATTAAGAGCCAGTGCAGAGGATGAGAGGATCACAGAATGAGGAAGCATGTGCTTGAATTGGAATTTTATTATTCATAAGCAGATAGGGATACTTGAAAGTTGTGGCTGATTAACTTGGTCCACTCATTAGGAACTAGTAAGTGACACGGCGGGGGACAGAGGTGGGACCTCTGACCACAATGAAAAAAGACATTAAAAAGTCTTCTTCCTTGTTATTAATGGGTTGGTTCTGAGATTTTTCCATATCTTAGGTCAGATTCTGAAATACTATGAACCCAGTAGGCAAACATAGCAAGGCTTGGAGTGTGGGGCTGGTCACTGAAATCAGATGGATGAGTCATAGCATCCTCTCTCTCCCTCCAGTCTAGGAAGAAAATCTCAGTTCTCAGTCCCAATGTGTATAGACCACTGAAACCAAAATATTTTCCCATCTGCCTATCATCCCTGTTATGCCACTGTCAGACTCCATCCTCTTGATCTATCAAAATCTTGGTTTAGTTTTATAAGCTAAACCAAATTGGGGGTGATTTCGCAGTTAATCTTTGTTGATAGCGATGAAGCAAACGTGATCCTAGAGAAGGAAAGACCATACTGAAGGTGGAGAGAGAGACTGCTAAATTTTTTTAAAATTGTACAATTTTTACTAAAGATAAGTCATCAAACAATGAAACAATGTAGCCACTTTCACTCTTCTTAGAACTGCCATCATCAGCAAACATTATTATTAAGCCTCAAGGATATCTAAGGCACTGTGCTGGGCACTGAAATATTTTACATATAAATTATATATATATATATAGTTTTGACATATAATGTATGTGTATATATGTATATTTAGAACCTAGAATATATATATATTATATAATATAAATACATATAAATATATACATATAATATATGTATATATTTATATATGTAATATACATATAATGTATGTGTATATGTAATATACATTACATATATGTAATGTATATGTAATGTACATATAAATATATACATATAAATATATATGTATATTTAGAACCTAGAACATATTCTAGGTTCTAAATTCTGGAGATAAAGTTATAAACAATATAGATAAGACCTCTTTCTCATGAAGCTTACATGCTCGTACAATTCGTAGATAATAACTGTAACAATAATAATAACAGATAATTTTGGATAGTGATAACTAGTGAGAAGGAAAAAAAGAAGATGAGATACTGTGATAGAGAGTGATGATATAGGAATAAGGAAACAAATTTTTGCTAGGTATCCAGGAAACCTCTCTGAGGGGGTGATGCATGAACGGAAAGCTGAAAGAGAAGGCATGTGAACACATGGGGAAAAATAAGATGCCAGCAAGTACAAAGGCCCAGACGCAGGAATAAACTTGGCTTATTTAGAGAACAGAAAGAAGCCAAATGTGGGAGGAGCTGTATGTGGCAGGAGAGGAGGAGAAGATCAGGTCTGAGAGAAAGATTAGAATGAAACTTTGCAGGTTGTTATGGGCTCAATGTTTGTGTTCCCCCAAAATTCATATGTTTAGGCCGTAGCCCCCAATTTGATGGTGTTTGGAAGTGGGGCCTTTGGGAGGTAATTAAGTTTAGATTAGGTATGAGGGTGGGGCCCTCATGATGGGATTAGTGCCCTTATAAGAAGAGGAGAGAGAGAAAGTCTCTCTGTCTCCACTAGCACACACCAAGGAAAGAGCATGTGAGGACACAGCAAGAAGTCGGCCATCTACAAAGCAGGAAGCAGGTTCTCACTAGACACTGAATCTGTCAGCAGCTTGATCTTGGACTTCCTAGCCTGCAGAACTGTGAGAAATAAGGATCTATTGTTTAAGCTACCACTCTATGATAGGTTGTTATAGCAGTCCGAGCAGACTAAGCCCCAAGTGATGACATGGCATTTGGAATCTAAGGACAGTAGGAAAACCATCTGAAAATTTAAATTTTATGAATATATATATTCATTTCATTTAAGGACACTATGACTACCATGTACATAATAGATAAACAGGGTAAATATTGGGAGCAAGATGACCTCATGTAATTTACAATCTATTTAGGAAGGTAGGACACATACATAACAGAAGCTTAAATTCATAAAGAATACAGCCTACATTATGAACATACACTGCTTCACACCTTTGATACTAATAAACATTTCTCCCTGTGCGAACATGTATTGCATGTGCAGGATGCCTTTAAGAAGTGAGCCCTGATAATTTAGTGGACTCGGAAAAGCTGTGTCCTGCCATTCTCCTGTCTTTTGGGACTTTACACTATTACACTCCCTCCAGTCTCATACATCAAGTCACTTGAGGTGTCACCTTACATGATTTAAGGCAGCAAAAGATAAACACACTCTGTCTCTGGACTCCGCATATTGGGTGTTTGAAGGGCAGGCCAATGATTGTTTATTTCCCTGAAAACCTCCACAGCTGGAGACATAATGAGAAATTCCTCCAGCAGCTTTGTTGAAAAGCTAACAAAAACTCCCATGCAACATCAAAACTGTTTTGAATTTTTATGTTTTTTCTTGTACACCTCAAATGGAACTTTATTTAAGGACACAGAGTTTTTGTTTGGCTCTTGCTTTTGCATAATATATCATTTTGCAGTGTTTTGGAACACAACCATACCTTCCCCTCATTCCACTCTGTTTAAATTTAGCACTTCAATAATTGCTGCTGCTTTCTAAACACACACGCACGCAGATGCACACACAGACACAGTGACCCTTATGTAAGTTCCAGTAGCACCTCATCATCCTGTCATTTATTACCTGATTTTTCTTATTCTGCTGTCTAATTAAATGTGATCCCACTCTGTTATCAGTGTTAGACTGTACACTCCTATTTGGAATTCTAGATGGCAAGAACGCTTTCTGACGAACGCTCTTGTTTATTGATTTACTCAACATTGAGTGTTCAACAAGATATTTCCATTTGCATGGATGGCAAGACCTAATAGGACATGGTCCCTGTCCTCACGGATGGCACATTCTCATGGAGAAGCTTACCAGA
This sequence comes from Monodon monoceros, assembly GCF_005190385.1. NCBI lineage: Eukaryota > Metazoa > Chordata > Mammalia > Artiodactyla > Monodontidae > Monodon > Monodon monoceros. The sequence continues at coordinate 44,866,066 of NW_021703765.1, forward strand.
GCTGAGACAAAGCTCAGCTACCCACTTCCCTCCACATAAAAGGTGGAAGAGGGTGTTGTAGTGGTGGTGGATGGTGATAGTGGATGGTGGTGATGGTTGTTGGTGGTGATGGATGGTAGTGATGGTTAGCAGTGGTGGAGTGTTTGATATTATTTAAGTAGGAGTTGTTTTGGGTTTGGTCACATAATTTATTGCGTATTCCAGCCATTCTCATTTGTTCTTCTGACTCTTTATTCATATGTCCATTCACTTCAAGACTGTGCTAGACAAAAAATATACAGAATGGTATGCATCATGGAGCTTACAGTCATGCTGCTTCCTGTGGCAGAATGCCTCCCAGTCTCTTTAGCACCCACCTCAAATGTCATTTCTTCTGCGAAGCATTTCTTGACCAACTCAAGAAGCCTCTGGGAGACTCTCTACTATGCTTTCATAAAGCTCTTTGTTCTTCCATTACAGCACTTTCCATAGCCTAACTTAGTAGGGTTTGTCACTGACTTTCCTCTGTGTATTTCTGTCCCCTTATGAGATTTTAAAACCAGGAATATTGCTTTCCTCCCACCCCCACACCTCAAAACCAAACAGTGTTTATAGTACATACTCAATACACATAGTGTTTATAAAGTGAGATGCAAGTCTTCTCATAGGGATCAGTATCCAAGCAGGTATTTGGATGGTGCCTCTCAATTATCTGATGTTTTATAGAAGATATCAAAATTATTTGCCCAAACAGTGACTTGATGTTTTTTTCTTGAATTATTTAACAAATCTGTATAGCAAGCTTACCGTGTGCTACACACTGTTCCACAAGCTTTAGAATGTACGCTTATTTAAGGTTCACAACAACCCAATGATACTGGACAATCATCACTGTTACTGAACCAAAGTTGAGTCCAGTCAAGTTTACTGCATGCAGTAAGGCCAATCTACGGACATCGGGTTGTGGTGAAGGACAGTGCAGTGTTTATTGTAAGGCTCTAGACAAGGAGTTCAGGGCAGCTAATGCTCGAAAAACCAGAACTCCCCTATGTGTTTCAGGGAAACATTTTCAAGGTGAGGGTGGGGAGTCGCAGGGTGTGTGATCAGGTCATGCACAATTCTCTGACTGATTGATGGTGAGGTCACAGGGTGGTGTCTCAGGGGTTCACATTATCAATCCTCAAGCTCCAGCTGGTCTGGGGGATACATGCTCATGGTCATCATGTAGTTAATTTCTTCCATTTTGTGGGAGCTTTGGTATCTGTAAAACAACTCAGGAATGTGCGTCAAATACTGTTATCTAGGTACTTCAGGGCGGAACTAAAGATTCTGTGACTGCCATATGGCTGATTTACCATTTAAATTGTTACCAGTTCTCCTGGCCCAACTTCTACTTTTGTCACTACATGTTCACATCCTTTCAAACATTAATTCTTGAGCCAGGCTTCTGTGACTCAGGGGTGACCTGAGAAACTACAGCTTTTCCACAAAGAAAAGGCAGGCAGAACATTGGGGGAGGGTCTGTCTGGGGAAGGCCCCATAGGGTCCTGCTCATTTAGATCACCTCCATCATGAAAATGAGGATCCTAGACAAAGAGATGCTTAGGTACTTTGTCCAAGGTCACAGAGCTGATCAGAGGCAGATCCCAGTTTTGATTCTCAGCAGCCTGGTTCCAGAGTCTACACTCTTGACCACTGAACTCTGCTGTCCCTCCCACCATGCTGGTCTGTTTCATAGTGTTGACTCTTGAGTCCACACACTCATTCACTTATTCAGCAAGCATATTCCTTTCCATGGCCACCACTTCATCAAGCCCTCTCTTTCAAGTGCTCATGTTTATGGAGTAGCTTTCTTTCCCTTCCTCTTAGGCTTTAATTGTAGGAATCACCCCAGGCTGGTTTCTTGGCCCTCTGCCGTTATCTCTTTACATTCTCTTCTTTGGAGCTCCTCTTGCCTTTCTAATACATATCACTTTCATGATACTATTTTGTTGTTCAGTTCCCCCCATTCAAAGTGCTCCATCTTCTGGATCCAAATTACCTTTGCCACCTTATATTTCCATTTTCCTTTTCAAATATTCTGCCTCAAATACAACTTGCAAACACAGCATAGAATTTGCTAGCCTGGACTCCATGTTCTTGCTTCTGCTTTGCCCCGTCTCCACCAGCCTCACCTCTCACCTATGAAAATGCTAACTATGTCTCTAGGGAGATGAAACAATCTCCAAGAAGCCTTTGCTGTGCCTCCCAGCTCACTGTGATCCTTCCACCTCTCCCTCCTGTGTTTCTGTAGTTGCCTGTTTCCTACGCCTCTTATCTAGGTAGGACTTTGTAGTGGTTGGGAACACAGGCTTTGCAATCAGGCTGCAAGACTCATAGCCCAGCTCTGCAACTTACTTGTTTGGGTAAAAATTCTTTTGTCTCATCAACAAAAATGGGTATAATGTTAGCAAATTCATGCATTGGACACCAGGATGATTAAATTAACTCATACTGTAATAGCTTAAGATTAAAATTAAGATCAACAATTGCCTGGCACGTTGCCTTTAACACATGTTAGCAACTATCACTATAATTACATAGAGAACCTTGTAGCATCTCTAATAATGATATTCAACTCCTCAGGTATTCCCTATGTATTATTAGTCCCCATCTCACCTTCCATACCTTTGTCTCCTACAATCTGCTATCTCCTTGTTCTTAGCTTTTCCCATTGTACTGTACTTTCTGACCCTAATGCCTGAATCAGATTTAAAATTGGACGCAACAGATTGGACTTTCTGTCGTTTCTGAGGCTTTCATTTGTCCTGTATTCAAACCAAGTTCTCACCTAGTTCTGTTCCTCTGTACTTTCCCATTGATACAACTGATTCCTTCTCCCCCCATATCCGCCAATGTCTTGACCCACTGCCAGTCCCTCTTTATAGTCTCCTGGAGTCTATCCAAATAGATTTTAGGAACCTTAAAAAGGAGAACTATAAATTTTCCTTCTTTGTATTCTCCACAGTGCTAAGTACATACTAGATGCTCCAAATATAGTTATTAAATAAATTGATGACACAAAAATAAAGATGTTCATGGCTTATTATTATAAGAGAAGACAATTTATATCAGTGAAATTCGACACACATCTGTGATAGTCATATTTTAAGTAGGTTCAAAGAGATAATCAGAACATTTCATTTGGTTTGACAAATAACCAAGAATTTTCCCTCCTACCAGCAATAACACTTAAAAGAGACTTTATTTCATTAATGGGGAGAGGTTTATTTGCTTATGGCTCCTGGAAGACAGGAATTTGATATTTATTCTAAGGCAACTGGAAAATTGATTTGACCCATTTAGTAGTTTAACAATGGATTTATAATAACTCTTCTCAAAGAGTACAAAAGAACAAGTACATCAATTGATCAGTAGTACATTTAAGAAGAAAAAGAACTCAAGATCAAGGGGATTTCAAGAGATGGCCAAAGAACACTATTCAGAGAATTAAATCATAAGGTATTACAGACAGTATAAAATGAATACATTAGGAAATGTTTCCTTAACTTTGGGACACCAATTTCAGGGAGGAGTCTCAAAACTCCTTCCTGTTAATGTAAAATCAAAATGATAATCCCACTCAAAATTTCTGAGTCATTGAAAACTTACCGAATTTAACCCTGTGGTCAGCCTCTGATGTCTTTTTACAGCAATTCTGGGTTCCCACCAGGTATATGCTCTCAGCTTTCTCTTGGGGCCAGCTAGGTTCACAGAATGGGAGAATAAATCCCAGGAAGACCCTGATGAAAAGGCTTGTGGGTGGAAAGGCTGAGTGGATGTTACACAGTAAGTGCCACCCAGGGAAAAAGAAGAAGTTTGCCTCCTTCCTTGTTTCCTCCAGAAGAAACCCTAGCAATCTGGGAGGAATTCTTTCCCATCAGGCATTATCAGGCCTTAGCTCTGATCAGTGCCCAGGAAATTCCAGTTCTAACAGGTCCTAAGTTTGTCCAGCTACATCCCCTTTTTCTCTGGGTTCTATGGGAAACTTTCCAGTAGGGTAGTTTCCCTGAATAAGGCCTCAGGTAATTAATGGATAATTTTTAAAAATAAGTGAACAGGTTAGTTTCCTCTGGCACAGAAGAGTTGGGATAAAAGGAGAGAAAAGAAAAAAAACAAAATGTTAAATTTTCAAATCTATGTAGAGACTCAATTACCTATCTAATGCTCACTTGGCAACAGAAACATAGGGTAAATACACAATTAAAGAGAGCTCTTTGAAAACACACATAAATTCTTTACTAGAGTTGTAGGTGCCTACTCCATAAGAATTTAAGTTATATGTATAGAAGCTGAAATAGCTATTTTAGAAGTTTATGCAAATGAAATGATAATTATCAAGCTGTAGAAATATAATATAGAAAAAAATACCTCCTCTCTTTTATTTTTTCCCTCCTCTCTTTTAAAATAGATTATTTAGATGTGAATCCAGTAAAGCTACACCTTATTAGAAACTAATTTTAAAAGATGTCTTTTCCCAAAGTTAATAAGATTATAATCGCTAACCCAGAAATAAGGATAATAGGATTATTAACTACAAAGTTCACTAAGTAAAAAAAAAAAAATTCTAAATATAACTCCCTTGGAAAATTATTTCAACCTTCACATACTATCTTTCACCCTCTATTGTCATTCATTCATTTACTCCCCAATATTTGTTCCAGTCTCTTCCAGAGAAATGGGGCAGAGACTAATTATGCCTTAACATTTTTTTTTTTTTTTTGCGGTAAGTGGGCCTCTCACTGTTGTGGCCTCTCCCGTTGCAGAGCACAGGCTCCGGATGCACAGGCTCAGTGGCCATGGCTTATGGGCCCAGCCGCTCCGCGGCATGTGGGGTCTTCCCGGGCCGGGGCACGAACCCGCGTCCCCTGCATCGGCAGGCGGACTCTCGACCACTGCACCACCAGGGAAGCCTGCCTTAACTTTTTAATCGGCTTTATTTTTTAGAATAGTTTTAGGTTTACAGCAACACCAAGCAGAATGCATAGAGGGTTCCCATATCTCCCTTCTCCCACAAATACACAACCTCCGCCCACTGTAGACACCCGACACCACAGTGACACTTTCGTTACAATCGATGAACCTCCATTGAAATAACATTATCACCTAAATTGTGTCTTTATTTCCATCTTTCCGTGTCCCGGAGTTATAAATTTTTTGGCTATAAATTAGCTACCAGCTATAAGGATCGTATGTTTCGGCCTTTCTTGCAGCTCTGTGTGGCCAGGTGATGCAGCTAGCTCTGACCAACAAAATAAAAGCAAATGTGACTTGTAGTGGCTTCCAGGATCCTTCCTGAAGAGACAGAATGAGTGTACCCTTAGCCCTTTTATTCTTCAGCCCATCTTTCTTCTTGCTCAGCAGTGCAGAAACCATCTTGATTCCCAAGGTCAAAGCCATGCATGGCAGAGCAACAACAGAGAAAGAACCTTTCTAGGTGGAGCAGAGCTACATCTCCAGCCCTAAATTCATTTAGACAAAAGAAAGGTAAATTTTTTCTTGTTTAAACCACTATTATTGGAGGAATTCTAATACCCACAGCCATATCTAATACAAACTAATACAATAAGACAAAGTACTAGACCCCGTAGGTAATAAAATACATGTAAGATCCAGCCCTCTCAGGACACCTCCAATCTGCTAAGGGAAATAAGATACATAAGTGAATGAATGAGCTATAAAAGTCATACAAACTGAGCCTTATAGAGTACAGAAGAGGAAAAAAATTCTTGGGGGAAAAAGGAGAACTTGATGGACAAGATAGTGTGAAATTTGGGTCAATATGTGGCATTAGAAGGGGAAAGAATTTAACGTTTCAGAACAGATTGAACTAACATAAATCCTAAGAAGGGCCTCTCAGAGAAGCAAAGGTGATCTAGTTGGCTAGAGAGACATGGGAGACAAAAGAAACCGATACAGGTATTCAGTAGATTGGGGCTGTTTATGGAAAGTAACGTCAGGCAAACAATTGTGTTTTTAGAGAATAGGATTCATTTAAATCTAATGTTAGGGAAACTGACTTGGCTGTAGTATCAGAGGATGTCAGGGCAGGAAGCAGTGAAAAAAGTCAGGAATATAAGGGTTCCTCTCCCTGCAATTAGTGTGATGGCATTAAAAGAGAAAAAGAGGGGGTGGGAGGGCAAAGTGTGGAAAAGGAGCAATCTTTCAGACTTGGCAACTAAATATGAAATGCGAAGAGGTGGAGAAGTATATTAAAAAGCCCAGACTTTAAGCCAGGTGACAGGTCAAGGTGTAATCCATTGCCTAGAGAAGGGCAGTTGGAAGTAGGAAGCTGTTTAATGGATTGGATGTACAAGTATTTTTGAAAGCATTGTGTGTTTGAGGTGCTGGAAGGAGGGCATGCCCATCAAACCATTGGAAATAGGGACCTTAAGACCAGAAAAAGTTCACCCTAAGGATAATGCTTCCACACTCATTCCAAAAGAGATAAGAGTCAAAATATATTAAATAGAGTGAGATAAAATAAGAGAGAAAAGAAAGGAGACCACAGACGGAAATTTGGAGCATACCTCATAAATAGGTAGAAAGAGAAAAAAGAGGCTAGCAAGGGGACCATCTCAGACAGGGGATTCCAGAAAGTGTGAAGGGAGAAGAAACTTTTGAATCAAAAGTGGTGGTGGTGACCTATGTAAAATGCTTCTGAGAGGTAAAGATGTGGGAGTGCTTAGAAAAGCTACTCAGCTTGATGTTGAGAAGCTCATTAGTAAGTGGTCAGAGCATTTCTCATGGTTATGAGAACAAAAGCAATATTTCCGGGGTAGGTATCAAATGGTACAGAGGTACCACTAAGCAGTAATAGGCAACAAGGTTGTCATGCAAAGCACAGTGAAAAAGATTGATGACGGTGGGTCCCAGCTGGAGGTGACTTGAGCAGGCCTCAGTGTCTTGGGAACACTGCCACACCACTCTCTCCTCCATCACTGGTGAGCAGCTGTAGTAGGTCGGCATGCAGAGCCGAGAGAGAGAGAGAGAGAGAGAGAGAGAGAGAGAGAGAGAATTTATAGCCAATGTGCTGATGGAGAGGTATCAAGAAGGACACCCAATAATTGTTTACTTCAGTCAACTTTCTTGTTTCTATGGAATGAGAAAGCTATTCAAAAAGACCCACTCCTAAGGCAGTGATAAAAACAGGTGACAGCAAATAAGGAAGGAATGGAGAACTTATTTATTATCTACTGCAAAATCCTAGAATTCAGGTTAGTTAGTTTAGATTGAAGTTAGCAAAACACTGACAGTCTGTTCAGGCCACCCTTGAAGGTAAGATTGAACCTGTCTTTGTTTTTTGCTGAGCCATTTCTGCAACATCTTTTTGGCCTGAGAACTAGAGTCAACTTAGAAAGGAAAAGAGCAGTGTGAATGTGCCATCCCAGTGGTTCAGAAGGAGAGACGTGTGTGTGTGTGTGTGTGTGTGTGCGCGCGCGCGTGTGTGTGCACGCATGCACGCATATGTGGGCTAGCTAAAAGTTTGAAATTGTCCTTGCTGTCTAATCTAATTCCTTCTCTTGAACCTACCCCCACCCAATATTAGAATTGAACAGTAGCTCCCACCCACCCTAATGGAACTAAACTATCTTGAACTTATGTACAGTAGTTTCTCCCCCTTCTAGCCTCCTCTCTGAGGTCAAAATTTTTTTTTTATTCTTCAGAATTCACTCCTAGGCCCTCTCTTTTCTTAGAAAATCACATCTACACCTCATGGCTTCAGTTATCATTCAAGTACCAATAGCCTCAAATTTCTTTATCCAGTCCTGATCACTCATCTGTGCTTGAAGAGGTGGGACATAAATGCCTACTCAGCATTCCACTTTGATTTCTCAAAGACCCAGAAACACAGCATGTCTAAACAATTCAACTCATAGATTCTTTGCTAAACCTACCATTTCTCCACTTCTCCCCAGTTTAATAAGTAACCCCAGACTAGGAGTGATTATTGATTACTCCTTCTCCTTGACTCCCCAAATCCTATGGGTTCTACCTCCTAAATCTCTCTCAAATCCATCAATTCTCTCCTCCCTCCAGCAGCCTATGGTTTCAGCCACCATCCTCTCCCATCAAGAAAACTCAAAAAGTTTCTTCAGGATAGAAAGCCCAGAGATAAACCTATGCACCTGTGGTCACCTAATCTATGACAAAGGAGGCAAGGATATACAATGGAGAAAAGACAGTCTCTTTAATAAGTGGTGCTGGGAAAACTGGACAGCTACATGTAAAAGAATGAAATTAGAACATTCTCTAACACCATACACAAAAATAAACTCAAAATGGATTAAAGACCTAAATGTAAGGCCAGACACTATGAAACTCTGAGAGGAAAACTTAGGCAGAACATTCTTTGACATAAATCACAGCAAGATCTTCTTTGACCCACCTCCTAGAGAAAGGGAAATAAAAACAAAAATAAACAAATGGGACCTAATGAAACTTAAAAGCTTTAGCACATCAAGAGAAACCATAAACAAAACAAAAAGATAACCCTCAGAATGGGAGAAAATATTTGCAAATGAAGCAACTGACAAGGAATTAATCTCCAAAATATACAAACACCTCATGCAGCTCAATATTAAAAAAACAAATAACCCAATGAAAAACTGGGCAGAAGACCTAAATAGACATTTCTCCAAAGAAGACATACAGATTGCCAACCAACACATGAAAAGTTGCTCAACATCATTAATTATTAGAGAAATGCAAATCAAAACTACAATGAGGTATCACCTCACACTGGTCAGAATGGCCATCACCAAAAAACCTAGAAACAATAAATGCTGGAGTGGGTGTGGAGAAAAGGGAACCCTCTTGCCCTGTTGGTGGGAATGTAAATTGATACAGCCACTATGGAGAACAGTATGGAGGTTCCTTAAAAAACTAATAATAGAACTACAACATGACCCAGCAATCCCACTCCTGGGCATATATCCAGAGAAAACCATAATTGAAAAAGATACATGCACCCCAATGTTCATTGCAGCACTATTTACAATAGCCAGGACATGGAAGCAACCTAAATGTCCATCAACAGAGAAATGGATAAAGAAGATGTGGTACACATATACAATGGAATATTACTCAGCCATAAAAAGGAATGAAATCGGGTCATTTGCAGAGACGTGGATAGACCTAGAGACTGTCATACAGAATGAAGTAAGTCAGAAAGACAAAAACAAATATTGTGTTATATCACTTATATGTGGAATCTAGAAAAATGGTATGGGTGAACTTAAATAGAAATAGAGATACAGATATAGAGAACAAACTTACGGATACCAAGGGGGGGGAAGGGGAAGGTGGGATGGATTGGGAGATTGGGATTGACATATATACACTACTATGTATAAAATAGATAACTAGTGAAAACCTACTGTATAGCACAGGGAACTCTCCTCAATGCTCTGTGGTGACCCAAATGGGGAGGAAAGCTAAAAAAGAAGGGGCTATATGTATACGTAGAGCTGATTCACTTTGCTGTACAGCAGAAGCTAACACAACATAGTAAAGCAACTATACTCCAATAAAAATTAAGAAAAAAAAAGAAAACACAAAAAGTTTCTTAAATGGTTTACTGCCTCCATTGTCACTGTCTTCCAGTTCATTCTCCATAAGGTAGCCCAAGTATTTATTTTAGAAACAAGATCTTGTCCCTCTTCCCTGCTGAACACTTTTCAGTGGTTTCCTATTCCTCTTAGGAGAGAAAAGACGTGGTCCGTGACCCTTCACATGTCCCTTGAGATTCTGCAGGATCAGGCTGCCTCCTGTCTTTCCTGCCTTTGCCTCCTCTTCTCTACACACTCACATTATTGGTCTTAAAAAAAAAATTTCTCTGATGAGCCATTCTCTTTCTTGCCCCAGGACCAATATATATGCTGTCATATAATTTCTTTCTCTCCCACTTACTCTGCCTTTACTTCTCTAGTGCCTCCTTTACGGTCAACACAAATTTCATTTCCTTAGGGGCGTATTTTTGGACTCTCCAGTACAATTTCCTCTCATTGGCTTCCACAGAACATTTCTCGTACATAGAACTCAATAAAATTGTTTGATGACTCTCTTCCCAAACAGGCTGCAATCTGTCTTGTTCAGTGCTGTGTATCTAGCAACCGGCACATTTTCTGGAAAAGAAAGTGAATGAATGAATAAATGGTTTTAGAGAAACTATCGTAGGCTTGACTTACAATTTGAAATCCATTTGTTTTTCTTCTGGCAGAATAGGAATTACCATCAAATAATAGCTCAGCTCAAATTTGGTTATCAGATCAGCAGAAAACAAGGTATTGGAGAAAAGTAACACAGCAGATACGTGCGGTTTTCTGTGGCAGAGCTGAAGATAAATGTTAGAAATATAAGACTATGCTGAAAGGGGGCCAGTGGATGGTAAATGCCGGAATAAGGTGAAGCAAAAGAGAACATTTAAGGTGGGAGGAAGAGATACAGAAATCAACTTTATAACATCTTTGCAATATCTGGGGCTTTGAGTCAGAAAGACCTGGAGCTGAATCCCAACTCTGCCATTCACAAGCCAATTAATTAATCTGAGTCTCTATTTCTTACTGTGACTTATTTCACACCCATAAAAAGGGTGTGAAGACTACTTTTTAATGGCAGGAAAATTCTTGGAGCATAGCAGGTGTCTGAATTGTCAGTTTCCTTCTTCTCTAACTCCAGGAGTTACCACTTACATTTGTTTATTTTACATTCAGTTTATCAAGCAGTAGACTTTGTGGCATATAAACTTAATGCCAGTTGTGTTTCCCACAATACACAATTTTGTGTGAGTCACAGAAGAATACACAAACCATGCCATGTAATTCAAGAGACTGTTCTGTGTATCATTGGACAGTATTGAGAGAAATATAAACAGAGAATGTCAGATGGCCAAAAGATTAGCAAAAACAGGAAGCAGCTAGAGCCCTTTAGGCTGGAGAATCAAAGAGAGAGAGTGGTCCTTTGAAATGTAGCTGCTGGGGCAGAAGAATGGGAGCTGCCATGGAGGATGAGACTGCCAGAGAGGCATCTCTCACCCAAGATGCCACTCAAAGCAGAGAGGAAGTGAGACATATTCTGACTTCCCTCCTTCCAACCTCCTGCCAGTATCTCCCACTGGCCAAACCTAACTAAAGCCATTGGACAGTGACTCCTGGGAAGTATCACTTGCAGAGTCAGATCTCTGAGATGGAAAGCAGAGAGGGGAAAACAGGGAATGGATCCGAGTGAAAACAGGCAAATGGCTGGCATAAACAGCAAGGAAGGGCAATCAAAAGTGATTTAATAGAACTCAGTTACCAAAAAAGAACCCGTCTGTGATGGTGGAAGCCTATCAGACCGACACAGGAAAGATTACAGATAATAGTCATTTCACTCTTTGTGCTTTACAAAGCATTTTCAAAGGGTAATATGGTGTAATGGAAAGAAAACGAGCTTGGAAGGGGATAGCATTGGAATATAAACAACTCAAACATGAAGTAGATGTAAACAGACAGAACAAGTCTTTCACACTCTTCTTCTACTCCTCTCTCCAAATAAATAACCACTGTTACCAAATTAGCATCTGCTTTAAAATAATCTTTGTCATCTTTCCATATCACATATATAATGTCTTACTATTTTTAGTAGCGTCATATCCTACTCTATGCTCAGATCATAATTCATTCAATCAATTCCATACTGGGAGTCATTTGTAGTGTTTTGAATTGTTTTCTACTAAAAATCAGCTTGGGAATAATATATTTGTACAAATCCCTGCAGGATAAAATTCTAAAAGTGGAATTGCTATGTCAAAGGGTAAGATGTTATACATTTTAATATATACTACTACAAGGCATTCCAAAATTTGTTTGAATTTACATTCTCTTTTGAGTTTTATAGCACTGTTTTCCAGTCAGCTCTTGATACTGCCTCAGACAAAAGCCCTGTCTGCATACAAACAAAAAGACAATTATTTATTGTGTGCAAATCTGTTCAACCAAACTTTATGCATCATATAACTCTAAGAAACAGGATATTTGAATACAAAGGAAAAAAGTTGTTTTCCAAAAGTATCATGTCTGAATATGCAATAGTACTTTCATAGCTTTTCATCTGCTATTCTGGGAAAGTTACCTGTGACATGAAAGAAAATTTAACAATGAAAGCTGATCATGTAGAAAAAACTAATGTATAAATTAAAATGGAAATACCCAGCATATAGGCTAGATGAAAGTTCAAGCATTTCAAATATCCTAGGAACTTCAGTTGCTCTAACAAAATAGAAATGCTCCCGGACATACGTATTTAGAGAGATTATTGCAAGGTTTATACACATGTGAAGTGTTTTACTTTTAAAGGCAAGGATAGGAGCCTAAATCAGGTGAGACTAATAGCAAGTTCATCATAAAGACACTAAAGATTTTTCACAATAATTTTAGAAGGAGGTCAGCCCTGTGGCTCACTGCTGAAAAGAGGCACAGCTGTCTAAGTATTTTGGGAGGTAGGGCAATATATGATACAAACCATTGAAAACAGGAGCCACGGCCAAGGTGCTATTATGGTTCTCAGGCTGTCTTTGGAGACAAGAGCACATCTCCATAATGGTTCATTGCCCTGGAAGACCACCCTGCTTGGTAGATTTTACAACTACAGCTAGAGACTTTTAAAAATTCAAAACGTTATTGAACTTAAGTATCCAATACACGGAAGCAACCTAAATGTCCATCGACAAATGAATGGATAAAGAAGGTGTGGTATATACATATACAATGGAATATTACCCAGCCATAGAAAAGAATGAAATAATGCCATTTGCAGCAACAGGGATGGACCTAGAGATTATCATACTGAGAGAAGTAAGTCAGACAGAGAAAGACAAATAGTGTATGATATCACTTATATGTGGAAGCTTAAAAAATGATACAAATGAATTTATTTACAAAACAGAAACAGACTCACAGACATAGAAAATAAAGTTATGGTTACCAAATGGGAGGTATAAGTTAGGAGTTTGGGATTAACATACACATTACTGTATATAAAATAGTTAAAAAACAAGACCTACTGTATAGCACAGGGAACTCTACTCAATATCTTGTAATAACCTATAATGGAGAAGAATCTGAAAAACAATGTATATATTCAGTTATACATATATATATGTATATACATTTGTATAACTGAGTCACTTTGCTGTACACCTGAAACTAACACAACATTGTAAATTAACTATACTTCATTTATAAAAAATGGTTTAAAAAATTCAAAACATTATTGGAAGTAGATTTTAAACAATAAACAGCTTGAGGCACTTTAGTCAAGGAATGTGTTCATATATTTTAAAAATACATTTCTTTGGCCAACCATCAGGCTGAGTTTGGCAAGGGGCAGGAATATCTGTAAGACAGGGTGAAGTGAGGTGTTTCAACATTTACCTGGTCCAGGGAGATCTTGAACTGGTTCCAGTCTGTGGACACAGTTACCCCAGCACTTTCCCTTCTATATCATTACTACCCCTCTAGGTAACCAGGGGCCTCTGGCTCTGGGGGATCGTTAGTGTCCTGAGCTGCTGAAAAGAGGGTGGTTTCCATAAGTCAAGTTTGAGGACAAAGTCTCTGGGCACAAATGGGACCCGCCCTTAATTGGATGGCAAGCTGTCAAAGACTGGTGGGAGGTAGGTCCTTCTTTGATGCCAGTGGGAGCTATGCTTAACTTACCGGCTTGATACAAGCGAAGCACCAAGCTCCCTGGAATGGAAATATGATGATTTGTGGGTGATTTCTCGGCTTTCCACATGGCTCTCAAAAATTGTTGACAAATATGATTATTCAGCCGGAGATGAGTTAGGTCCTGGATGCTGATGCCCCTCCTGTCATTGTATCACTCAGGTCTGGGTCACTAGTCTTGGTCCCACTGACCTCTGCTCAGAGCATTGTCTTCTGTCTTCTTCCGTCCTCCTCCAGACTCTTCATCTAGATGAATGTCAAGATAGCCAAGATCTTCAGCTGTTCTTCATGATCTAATTAATCTTTGTGTCCTGACTTCAGTACTGGATCCAAAAGGTGAGAATGTGATTGTTTGATTTTTTTATTTCTCCCATGTTCTTTTCCTTAAGGCAGTAGTTAGAGGACATGGAATTTATGGGTTGGAATGGGGGCAGGAACATCACAAGAAATAGAAAAATATAAGGACTGAAAAACCCAATGGCTAATATATAAAAATATTATCCTGCCCATTTTCAGAATTTGATAGTATTTTTGCAATTAAAATTTACAGAAAACAGTAAACTATAGACCCTCCCAGTTTAGCTTTGAGCTTCTAACAGATTCTACTTCAGAAGTAGCATGCACTAATAGTCTTGCTTCAAATCTATAAGCATCCTCCTGTGGACATTATGTGAGAGAGAACTGGATGGAATGAGTTCTGTCACATGGTTCTTGTTACAATAAAGCTGTAAGAGAAGAGAGAGTTCTGTACTCTGGATGCATTGTGCTTTAGAAATGAAAAAGGAAGTTTCCCCATAACAGGCATTTCCACCAGAGAGCAATCACAATGCCCGTTGGTTCTCATGCTTTTGATAGTTCTTAACTGTGTCTAACTCTCCTGATGAGTTCCTGTCTCGGGCTCACAGATTCATATTAACTCAGGCCACAACAGTCAGATTCCTCTTGTTGAGAGGGAGTTATTTTGATCTGTACACTTTATCATTATAACATTTTCTAAAAGCCTATCTTGCAGCATTTTCCAAATCATGTTCCATGGAATCCTGGTATCCAGTGAGATGTAAAAAGGTTTGGCACAGATAAAAGGAATCTGTAGTCAAGCTACTCACTGATATTCTGCAAACTTTACCTCTTATCATAAAGATACAGAATTAAATTAACATATAAAAGGCTCAGAGAAAAACTACATGAAAGAAACCTGCCTAACTTTGATAAACCCAGTATTTCCCAAACTTTGCAAATACAATCTTGGTTTTATTCATCTAGCTTCGATGGGTATTACATGATCCACTTTTTGAAAAAGGCTGCTCTATACAAATGACATAATTTACTCAGGTATTTGATTCCACACATCCCTTAATAAAGAGAGATTCCATTTCCATTTAGGACAAAAACCGTACAATATTCAGAAGCATGAAAATCTTTTTTAATAGGAGAAACTTTTTTACATACTAAATTCAAAGCTTCAAGTGCTCCTTGCACAAACTGGAGAACTAAAATTTGAAGACTGTGACACAGCTAAAATGTCCATTGTGTAGACATCACTGTCATTACATAAGCCATCAACCTTCTTTAAGGTAAGAGACCCAGATATTAGATTCAGGTAAGTCAGGAGCAGAAGAGCCACATAGAATTGGGTTTCATGGTACTCTATGCTCAGAGCAAGACCGTGAGGGTGTGACCCACGAAGCCCAGGGGCAAGGCAAGCCAATGGACAAATCAATCAAGCAGTCAGGAGCCAGGGAAATTCAGTGGCTAGAAAGCAAGTTAAAGCATTAGAACAAATTCCAGAATACTGGAAGAGTACAAGTACTAGAAGTTTAGACACAATGAGGGGGAAAGACATACAGAAGCAAAGGTACAGGAACTAGGCAAACAAACTGGAGAGGAGGCATGACGGACTAACAAAAAAGACCTTGCAGCAACGTCTGCTGTAATAAATAACTTACAAAAGAAAACATTCCTCCTGGGACAGATGACTGGAAGGGGCTATTCTGAAGTCGAAGGGCGATAGCTGGTTAGTGGTTCATCTGAGCGTAGAAGGAAAAAGAAACGAAGACAAGGACAACAATGATATGGTAAGGAAGGAGTCATCCGAATGTTCAAATGAGTTTGCAGGAAGAAGGATTTGACCAACTTTTATGATTGAACCATCAATTTCATAGAAGTAGTCTCAGATCATTTATGATAATAATTCCAATTTGACCTTTTTTCATTTACAAAATACTAATGAGTTATATGGTAGAAATACCATATCAATGCCCAAACACACCTATCATATATGTCCTTTATAAGGGATGACAAGTTAAGTATTAACACATTAATAAATGCCAAATGCCAATCAATAGATGAATATTCCAATAAATATGAAGAGCCAAAATTTGAGTTAACATTATTGTGCACAAGAATTAAATATAAAGAATTTATCATATATTTATAAGTGTAGTATAATTGATTTCAGTGGATTGAATAATGTTTTATCTTTTTTAAAAATTATTTTTATTTTAGTAAAGTTTATTTTTACTTTAATAAAGC
The DNA here is from genome assembly GCF_005190385.1 of Monodon monoceros. Lineage (NCBI taxonomy): Eukaryota > Metazoa > Chordata > Mammalia > Artiodactyla > Monodontidae > Monodon > Monodon monoceros. Next base: position 44,882,322 of record NW_021703765.1, read on the forward strand.
CTTTGATTCTAACCCATGGGTCACTGTTAACACAAATTAAGAAAGTGTGGTACTCACCATGTTACTCTTTCCAGGGATTTGAAAGCTGCCCATGGCAGGTCATTGCAATGGCTTTGCATTAGCCAGAGCAAATATATTGAGTAGTATTTGGCAGAACTGATCCTAGGGTTTCTCTTAATCAATAATTTTATTGATGACCTGATTAAAAAGTGTATAGTATGTTAACCATATTACTGAAGAGCTTGCATTAGGTGGGTTTCTAAGATTTTGGAATTAAGTCCAATATGATTTTTACTAAAAGAATGTATCACATTTGCAAAAACACAGTGAAATTCGACAAAAACATATGCGGGTTAATTTAGGTAAGAAAAAGAATCTGAAAAGCAATATAGGGTGTGGAAATAGTAATTGATCATATATATAGAAAAATGATCCATGTCAGCATAATACAGATATATTAATATGATTAACTTATAAAAATAATTTCAGAGTATCTCATAAGAGGACTCTGAGAATTTGTTATGAGCAGACTTTGAAGACAGAGTGGTCATACTTATGAATCTGTATAAAAGTGACAACCTTAAAGGGGTGGAGAGCGTCCTGATTGGCACATAGCATGTCCTCAATTGGTGTCTATTGACACTGCATCTGTTAGGATTTGGTCAGGAAGACAGAGGCCACGTCATGCATCCCAGGCATAAAGGATCTTAGTATAGGAAGCGTGGGCTTAAATAACTGTTGGAGCAGCAGGGAAAGTAAGGTCAGGGAAGCAACACTGCTGACCTCAGTCTGAAGTGCTGAGGCGGATGGTCCTTCATACCAACGAAGCAGATGCAGTGAACCTCTCGTCTGCCCACCGCTTTGCTTGCAGCTGCCTTCAGAGATTAATAGCCATTCCTTTTCTTCTACCTTTCACATCTTATAAGAGAACTTCTCACTGTTACACTTGGCCCCAGAGCCATGTGAGGAATGGGATTCTGGGGAAGATAATTCTTGCTCTAGAAAAAGGTGATAGTGTGATAATGTGATACAGCAATCCAGCACAACTATGTAAATGAAGATCCTATGAAGAAAGGATAAAATAATTTGTATGTTTAGCCTGAGGAAGACGGACTATGACAGGTTTTCACAAAATTTTTGACACGTTGTGAAACCAGGTTAAAATTCTTAGCTGATTCTGTTTGTAAATGATTGAGTCAACTATAGCCACAATAGTAACTAACAACCTCAACATTTCAGCGGCTACAGTAACAAGCATTATGTCTGACCCGTATATCTACGGGTCAGACAGGCAACTGCTGATCTCACCTGGGCTGGAGAATTAATTCTAGGTCAAGGTTTAGATTCAAGTCTGCTCTACGTGGCCTTGTTTTTAAGAGCTACCTAGGAGAGGCAGATTAATGGTCCCCCAAAGATGTTCACATCTTACTCCCCAGAAACTGTGAATATGTTTTTTTCCACGGCCCAGGGCAATGAAGATTGCAGATGGAATTAAAGTTGTTAAATCAGCTGACCTAGAGAGGGAGATAATATCTTGAATTATCCTGGATTATCTGGGTGGACCCGTTGTAATCACAGGGTGCTTAGAAGTAGAAGGTGGAGGTAGGAGAGACAGAGAAGCAGAGGGAGAAGCAGAGAGAGGGCAGCACGAGGAGAACTTGGCTCAAAGACACTGGCTTTAAAGAGAGAAAAAGGAGCCATGAACCAAGGAAGGTGGGCACCTTCTAGAAATAAGAAAGAGCAAGGAAACAGATTGTCCCCAGAGCCTCTGGAGGAATACAGCCTTACTGACACCTTGACTGTAGCTCAGTGTTATCCATTTTGATTGAGAAAATCAGATAGAAAGGAAAAAAAACAGACTTTTAGAAAGAGATGATTACTCTGACTGATGACGACGATAGTAATTCATAAACTGAAAGGTGTTGGGTAAATCTGCACACTTGATCCTCAGGAAGCAAGGAAGAGAGTGAGAGAGGAAAGAAGAGAGAGAAACTAAGGAAGCATAGAGGCTCCTGGGAGAGGTAAAGGTGTTTGGTGGCAATCAGATAAGAGCTTCATAAAGCAGCTGAATTTCTCTATCACAGTCCTTTTTCCATTAAGTTTTGTATTGGGGGAAGGAATAAAAGCTTTCTAGCCTCTCCTAATAGCACACTAATTGTATATGTCATGTATATTATATATATCCACTTTATACATATACGTTGTATGGAATGATATGGTATATAGATTAAAATATAATGTATACTATAAATTATGCTATATATTATAATGTTATTATAGTATACATTATAAATACATATACATCTATATTTTGTATACACATATATGAGCGAGTCTTCTCAGTGAAATTTCTCTGTAGCTATATCATTTCTCTCTTAAACTGTTCTTCGTGAGCAAGGTTTCTGAGAGCTCTCTGACCTCAAGGGTTAATTTTTAAAGCTACATTTCAAGGTTTCCCTTTTAAAAATGTATCTTCCTTATGAATAAATACTGTAGAAAGAGGCAGATGAGGTGATCGGTTGCCTTGGGTATGTCCTCAGTCATAGGAACTTCTCTCTGAAGGATGGAAATTGCTTCCATCTTTCAAAGTGAAACAATGGAGAGAAGGCTGGATTAACCCACTGAGATGTTGGGGAAAATTCCAAACTTTCAATGAGAGGGATGGTTTAAGTCGTTTCCCAGGCGGCAGTGATTGTGATGGAAACCACCGTGTGGCCGGGAGGAAGTGGTCCTCGTGCTGCTGCCCGCCATGCTGACTGCTCTGCTGTCCCCTTGGCACCTGCCTCTACATCATTAGTACTACTGCAGTGTCTCTACTACATTAGTACTCATTTCTTCTGTTACTCTAGCTTCACATACATTTTTGTTCTTGCCAGAGACAGAGGATTTCTTGAGATTGAGGACTATGCTGTACCCACAGTGATTTCATGATCATCGCGTGAATTAATAATGAATGAACGGGCTTCCCTGGTGGCGCAGTGGTTGAGAGTCCGCCTGCCAATGCAGGGGACACGGGTTCGTGCCCCGGTCCGGGAAGATCCCACATGCCGCGGAGCGGCTGGGCCCGTGAGCCATGGCCGCTGAGCCTGCGCGTCCGGAGCCTGTGCTCCGCAATGGGAGAGGCCACAACAGTGAGAGGCCCGCGTACCGCAAAAAAAAAAAAAAAAAAAAAAAAAAAGAATGAACAAATGATTTTCCATTCCATTCGTTTCTATCTGTCTTCGTCCGTGTATACACACACACACACACACACACACACACACGCACACACACACATCATCATCACAATCACCATCCATATATTTCCCCCTAGAGTCCTATGCAGTCAGTTCCCTTGCTACCATCCACTCTTCATTTCTGCTGGGGTCGCCCTCTACCTCCCTGACTCTTGCATAGCTGCATCTCCTGTGGGTCTCAACCAGGTTCTCTCTTCAACTTGCCCAAGAGCACAGTTTAGGAGCTGTAGTGTTTAGGTACATTACAGAGAAGGATAGGGTCTAATAGGAAACAGTAACAGAGGTTCTTCTCTCATAGAATCCCCTGCCTGGATGATCAGCCCCGTTTGGCATTTAGGCCCAAGCCCACATTTCAGGGCAGGGCATTGCATGAGTTAGGCTGGCTTCCTGCCTTGACCTCCCCTCCCAGTCTTTCCACCTGTGCTCTCCTGTGCCCAGTTTGTTCAGCAGCTTTCTTGGAAAACACAAGTTCATTTCCATGGAGGTGCAGAGGACTCCTTCTGAGTACATTTCATTGTAAAAGAAAAGGGGAAATGCTTAAAAGAGGTAACTGTGCTGATGGTAGAATTCCAGGCTTTAGTGGAGAAGGTGTTTTAAACTATCAAGAGTGTTCCCCCTCATGAGAAAACAGACAGTACACATGTACCACCTCTATTTCAACCCATGTCAAATGTGAAGCAGGATTAGCTCTTTGCTGTAGTCTGTGCAGGATGCTGTATCAGAATGCCATAGACTGGGGGGTCTTATAAACAACAGAAATTTGTTTCTCACAGTTCTGGTGGCTGGAGATCCAAGATCAAGGCACTGGCAGATTTGGTGTCTGGTGAGGGTACACTTCCTGCTTCATAAATGCCTTGTCTTTTCACTGTCCTCACATGGTGGAAGGGGCAAGGAAACCTTCTAGGGTCTCTTTTATAAGGACACTAATCCTATTCATGAGCACTCCATCCTCATGACCTAATCACCTCCCAAAGACCCCCACCTCCAAATACCATCACATTGAAGGTTAGTTTTTAACAGATGAATTTTGGCAGGATACAAATATTCCGTCTATAGTATACTTCTTCTTCAAATTCAGTGTAAATAATCCACTCACCAAGGTCCCTAAACAATATGCAGGAAATGGAGAAAGGGTTTTACACTACCCAGTGGGCAGCATTTACATCAAAAACTCACATTCAGCATTCTCACCCTCAGTCCCCACAAATACACCTCTGTCTCTTCTCCAGATCTCCAGACTTGCCCACCTGTACCCGTCTGTCCTGACAATAAGACTTTCCAAATACCCAGGATCCACTCTGCTCAGAATACAAGGAGCATTTTCTGTTACACATAAAATAGTTCAGACTCTGAGGTAAGAACTGGAAACCCGAGCTTTCTTCTTCATGTGTGTAAAATTCTTGGTCATATATGCATTTATGTATGTATGTTACATCAAGGGAGACTCTTCTTGGATATTTACTAGTTCAAATGGTTTCCCCAGATTGTTTTCCAGAATGAAAAAACTAGCAATTGGAATTAAAAATTCAAACTAAAAACAGATATTGTTTTAAAGCCTGTGTGAAAGAGCTCTAGGTTACTGGGATTCTTTCATCATGACAACCTTAAAATATGCAATCTATGTACAGCAATAGGGTTCTTATCAGTTAAAAGGTTAAATTGTAAGGGGCTGAAGAGGCTGACTCTTCCAGCTTAGCACAGAGTGAAGAATTTATTACGTCATCATGATCTCATTTAGTATGCGGGGTAAATAGCCTCATTAAGAACATAATGTTAAGGAGATTCGTGAGGTTTCCAGCAGGGCAGAGAAGTCAACTGAGAGGGAGGGGAAGGCCAGTCGATGGAAATAGGCCTTGGATGAGACTGTGTTCTTGTTCTGTCTGCTGCCTATAAACTGTCATTTTAAGAAGAATGCTGTCCATCAGAGAAGGAGAAAAGACCCTATTAGAAGATTGAGGCCCAAAAAACCCCCCAGATTTTTTTTCCAGAGGTCATGTGGCTGCAATCCAGTAATAGCCAGCCAGTTGAGGAAGTCTGAAAGCCAAGAGTGAGAAAGTGTAGGAAAGGTAACAGTCTCTTCAATTAGCAGCAGCATGTCTTTAACCCAGAGCTGGCCCCTTAGCACAGCTGGAAAGCAAGGGAAGGTCATTTTCATTGTCCTCACTCTTCTTTATCTTGTATGAAATCTTTTCCTTAGCTCCCAGCATAAATGACTTTTACTCTGAATGCCCCCAGTCCAAACTTTGAGCGCAAGAATCTTTATTCAACTCCTCTGATGGTCTAGGGCCCCATGTGGCATGATCTTGACCTTTCCATCCTTCTGAAGGTCACATGCTGCCTCTAGAGCCCTCATGGCTTACCTTCTCTGGCTCACCCTCCAACTCATCCTGCTGAGATTTACCTGCCCTCCTCTCCTCATAGCTTTGCAGGCTTAGCTTGACAAGGTGACATGAAAGAGAGACTAACGTCTGCAGATGGGCTAAATGGAGAAGTCCAAGGGGCCACAGCTCACAGGGCCATCAGTGATCCCTCCCCTCCAGGGCAGAAATGCATCCTAGCGGTGGGTTTCTGGAGGAAGCTCTTCCTCTGGGGCTTTCTCTCACAAAAGATTTTCATGAATATTTCTGAGCAGGTGGGTTCTATTTGGTAGGAGAGGAGAAAGACAATACTTTTGGGAAATAAGTAAAAAGAATAGATGGAGCAACAGTCCTTCTAGGCTAGGAACTATCTTTCTAAGGCATGGAGAAGACCCAGTTTTAAAGGTCCCAAGGTACTAGTAAATATCAATGATAGTAATGCCTTCCCCCATGCTTATCATTGAGAATATGGTCAAATTTCCCTGAGAAAAGGGTTTCTGATGATTTTTTAGGAGGCAGATCTCTAATGTTCCAATATTGTGAAATGATAGTATTAACTTTACTGGACAGTCACATAATATTGGCATTTAAAGATGGTGGGGAAACTTTCAGAAACTACTTATTTTTGCTCAACTATATCTGTGACTCTGGTTGTCACAACTCTGGGTGCTAATTTTAAAAAGAGGAGATGTAAAAATGATGTCACATTTACATACCATTAACCACTGTAATAGGGTAGGAATGAACTTAGGTAGCTCATAGATTGCAGAGTTACTGCCTTGTGGATAGATAGGGAACCATAAAAATGTCACGGCCAAGTAAAAATGAGTGAAACTTTAGTGCTAACTCCTCTGTGGAGGCTTGTCATTGTACTTTCAGTGTCCTGATTTTTAAAAGAAAGTAAACTACAGCGGCTTAAGATCTAATTCATTGTGCTACTTTTGGGCTTCTAGTTATTTTATTCTATGACTTTTGGATCATACATTCCTGGCTTAGGATAAGAAAAATGGGTAAAATACACAGAAATAAACCGAGGCAAGTAGACCTTTATAGGGTATCCTATATTGGTCATTTTGGAGTATGAGGAATCTACCAGAGAAGAAAACCACTGTCTGGCTTCCATTGTAATGCAGTGGCTGGATTGAGGGGGGGAAAAAAAAGAAAAACAATTAGGGAAGAATACAATAATATTATGAAGAGATAGAAAAGCTATTTCCTGGATCTACACATCATAATTCCAACTATGAAGATCCTAGTCAGTGGCTAATGTATCTTTTTTCTGCCATAGCAAATTTAACAGTCTTAAGATAGAAAGACAGAACCTCTACCCCACTATCTTCCTCCACCAACTGCCTACCCCTTCCCTCTTCAGTATTTGGACTAGAAATACAAGGATAGAAAACTTGGCAGTTTATAGTGTCCTGTTACAAATGCTGTATTTTAAAATCTGTTTAATTGAATTATAATTGATGTATAATATTATATAAGTTATAGGTGTACAACATAGTGATTCACAATTTTTGAATGTTATATTCCATTTATAGTTATTGTAAAATATTGTCTATATTCTCCGTGTTGTACAATGTGTCCTTGTAGCTTATTTTACACATAGCATTTTGTGCTTTGAAGTAGCGCAAACACTGCCCAATCCTATCACTTTCACCTCTCTGATGCCATACACAGCATTACTTCATTCTGTATCCACTCAGGCATCAAAATGCACAGAAACTTTAAGGTAGGAAGTAGAACAAAACAAGAAGTCACACATTAATTCCTGAGAGGTGCAATTTGAACATGGAGAATGCCACAGTTAATTCTAAAATGTATAAAACTTCGAGTAGCAGTGAATGTTAGAGATTATAACAGTTTGTGTGTTTGATTAATTCAGATGACCAGAAAGATAATCCACAGATTTAGAAAAACCCTCCTCAATTCAGCTGAGCTGTATTATATGAAAACCGTTTAGACACTCATGCAAATCACTCCTGAACTGCCTCTTCCATGACCTCATTTCATCTCCATTTCTGACACAAAGTCCCTAAGCATTTTCACATCATTTCCTCCTGTTCAACTAGTTAACATTCCAGGCAGGAACAAAAGCCTTTGGATCACTAGATTTATTATAACCAGTGGAATATCATGCTCCTATTTTAAAACATATTGCTAAACTCTCATCGTTTCCAAAATCCTGAATATGATCATTATACTATGTTCCACCTGGTTCAGAGTGAACCTGATCCTTGCAACAGGGAGGGAAACAAAGAGCTGATTATATACTGTGTTAACATGGGGAAAATGCAAACCCCTCTAAGTTCTGTGTTGTGTAAATGTGGATAATAATAATGCTTTTACACAGCCATATGGTAAGAATTAAGTGAGATAAAGCAATTAGTACACCACTTGATATAGAGTAAGATCTTAATGAAGTAACAATTATTCTTATTAAAATAAAATAAGCTATGAAATAATAATTTGAGACTATATATATATAGTCAAAGCAACAGTCAAAGGACAATACATAACTTTAAACATATTTTAGCAATACAAAATGGGAATAAGTAAACTAAGCATTAAATAAAGTTAGAAAAAGAAAAATATGTTTAGCATAAAAAGTATAAAACTGGACAGAAAAAGGAGCTTCAAGATGGTGGAAGAGTAAGACGTGGAGATCACCTTCCTCCCCACAGATACATCAGAAACACATCTACATGTGGAACAACTCCTACGGAACACCTACTGAATGCTGGCAGAAGGCCTCAGACTTCCCAAAAGGCAAGAAACTCCCCCATGTACCTGCGTAGGGCAAAAGAAAAAAGAATAAACAGAGACAAAAGAAAAAAGAATAAACAGAGACAAAAGAATAGGGACGGGACCTGCAACAGTGGGAGGGAGCTGTGAAGGAGGAAAAGTTTCCACACACTAGGAGCCCCTTCACGAGCGGAGACTGCGGGTGGCGGATGGGGGAGCTTCAGAGCCACGGAGGAGAGCACAGCCACAGGGGTGCGGAGGGCAAAGCGGAGAGATTCCTGCACACAGGAGCAGTGACGACCAGCACTCACCAGCCTGAGAGGCTTGTCTGCTCACTCACCAGGGCGGGCGGGGGCTGGGAGCTGAGGCTCGGGCTCCGGAGGTCAGATCCCAGGGAGAGGACTGGGGTTGGCTGCGTGAACACAGCCTGAAGCGGGCTAGTGTGCCACGGCTAGCCTGGAGGCAGCCCAGGAAAAAGTCTGGAGCTGCCAAAGAGGCAAGAGAGCCTCTTTGTTTCCTGGTGCTCAAGGAGAGGGGATTAAGAGCACCACTTAAATGAGCTCCAGAGATGGGTGCGAGCCGCGGCTATCAGCGCGGACCCCAGAGACAAGCATGAGATGCTAAGGCTGCTGCTGCCGCCACCAAGAAACCTGTGTGCAAGCACAGGCCACTACCCACACCTCCCCTCCCGGGAGCCTGCACAACCTTCTGAGACTAAACCAGGAAGAAATAGAAAATATGAACAGACCAATCACAAGCACTGAAATTGAAACTGTGATTAAAAGTTTTCCAACATACAAAAGCCCAGGACCAGATGGCTTCACAGGCGAATTCTATCAAACATTTAGAGAAGAGCTAACACCTATCCTTCTCAAACTCTTCCAAAATATAACAGGGGGAGGAACACTCCCAAACTCATTCTACAGGGCCACCATCACCGTGATACCAAAACCAGACAAAGATGTCACGAAGAAAGAAAACTGCAGGCCAATATCACTGATGAACATAAATGCAAAAACTCTCAACAAAATACTAGCAAACAGAATCCAACAACACATTAAAAGTATCATAGACCATGATCAAGTGGGGTTTATCCCAGGAATGCAAGGATTCTTCAATATACACAAATCAATCAATGTGATACACCATATTAACAAATTGAAGGAGAAAAAACATATGATCATCTCAATAGATGCAGAGAAAGCTTTTGACAAAATTCAACACCAATTTATGATAAAAACACTCCAGAAAGTAGGCATAGAGGAAACTTACCTCAACATAATAAAGGCCACATATGACAAACCCATAGCCAACATCGTCCTCAATGGTGAAAAACTGAAACCATTTCCACTAAGATCAGGAACAAGACAAGGTTGCCCAGTCTCACCACTATTATTCAACATAGTTTTGGAAGTTTTAGCCAGAGCAATCAGAGAAGAAAAAAAAATAAAAGGAATTCAAATCGGGAAAGAAGTAAAGCTGTCACTGTTTGCAGATGACATGATACTATACATAGAGAATCTTAAAGAAGCTATCAGAAAACTACTAGAGCTAATCAATGGATTGGTAAAGTAGCAGGATACAAAATTAATGCACAGAAATCTCTGGCATTCTTATACACTATGATGAAAAATCTGAGATTGAAATTAGGAAAACACTCCCATTTACCATTGCAACAAAAAGAATAAAATACCTAGGAATAAACCTACCTAAGGAGACAAAAGACCTGTATGCAGAAAATTATAAGACACTGATGAAAGAAATTAAAGATGATACAAATAGAGGGAGAGATATACCATGTTCTTGGATTAGAAGAATCAACATATTGTGAAAAAGACTATACTACCCAAAGCAATCTACAGATTCATTGCAATCCCTATCAAACTACCAATGGCATTTTTCACCGAACTAGAACAAAAAATTTCACAATTTGTACGGAAACACAAAAGACCCCAAATAGCCAAAGCAATCTTGAGAAAGATAAACAGAGCTGGAGGAATCAGGCTCCCTGACTTCAGACTATACTACAAAGCTACAGTAATAAAGACAGTATGGTACTGGCACAAAAACAGAAATATAGATCAATGGAACAGGAAAGAAAGTCCAGAGATAAACGCACGCACATATGGTCACCTTATCTTTGATAAAGGAGGCAAGAATGTACAATGGAGAAAAGACAACCTCTTCAATAAGTGGTGCTGGGAAAACTGGACAGCTACATTTAAAAGAATGAAATTAGAGCATTCCCTAACACCATACACAAAAATAAACTCAAAATGGATTAAAGACCTAAATGTATGGCCAGACACTCTCAAACTCTTAGAGGAAAACATAGGCAGAACACTCTATGACGTAAATCACAGCAAGATCCTTTTTGACCCACCTCCTAGAGAAATGGAAATAAAAATAAACAAATGGGACCTAATGAAACTTAAAAGCTTTTGCATAGCAAAGGTAACCATAAACAAGACGAAAAGACAACCCTCAGAATGGGAGAAAATATTTGCAAATGAAGCAACTGACAAAGGATTAATCTCCATAACTTACAAGCAACTCATGCAGGTCAATATCAAAAAAGCAAAAACCCAATCCAAAAATGGGCAGAAGACCTAAAGAGACATTTCTCCAAAGAAGATATACAGATTGCCAACAAACACATGAAAGAATGCTCAACATCATTAATCATTACAGAAACGCAAATCAAAACTACAATGAGATATCATCTCACACCGGTCAGAATGGCCATCATCAAAAAATCTACAAACAATAAATGCTGGAGAGGGTGTGGAGAAAAGGGAACACTCTTGCATTGTTGGTGGGAATGTAAATTGATACAGCCACTATGGAGAACAGTATGCAGGTTCCTTAAATGACTAAAAATAGAACTACCCTATGACCCAGCAATCCCACTACTGGGCATATACCCTGAGAAAACCATAATTCAAAAAGAGTCATGTACCAAAATGTTCATTGCAGCTCTATTTACAATAGCCAGGTCATGGAAGCAACTTAAGTGTCCATCAACAGATGAATGGATAAAGAAGATGTGGCACATATATACAATGGATTATTACTCAGCCATAAAAAGAAATGAAATTGAGTTATTTGTAGTGAGGTGGATGGACCTAGAGTCTGTCATGCATAGTGAAGTAAGTCAGAAAGAGAATAACAAATACCGTATGCTAACACATATATATGGAATCTTAAAAAAAAAAACAAAAAAAAAAACGACATGAAGAACCTAGTGGGCAAGATGGGAATAAAGACTCAGACATACTAGAGAATAGACTTGAGGACATGGAGAGGGGGAAGGGTTAGCTGGGACAAAGTGAGAGAGTGGCATGGACGTATATACACTACCAAATGTAAAATAGATAGTGGGAAGCAGCCGCATAGCACAGGGAGATCAGCTCGGTGCTTTGAGACCACCCAGAGGGGTGGGATAGGGAGGGTGGGAGGGAGGGAGACACAATAGGGAAGAGATGTGGAGATATATGTATATGTATAACTGATTTACTTTGTTATAAAGCAGAAATTAGCATACCATTGTAAAGCAATTATACTCCCAATAAGGATTTAAAGCAAACAAACAAACAAACAAAAACTAGACAGAAATCACTGCATGAGAAAACAGAAAAGCTGGAACATTAATGTAGTGTCTATACTAATATTGTGAAGCATCTCATTAAGTGGAGAAAATATCTTCAAGTCCCATCAGCCAAACCCAGAAAACGCAAACGTACATTAGCATATAAAAGGTCATACAAGCAGGTACTAAGGAAATTATAGCAATTATAAGAAAATAGAATAACATTTAACATTAAATTACAACATATCATTGATACAGACAATATTCTAGATAAACACTCACAACAACATAACTCGTATAAGAAGCCAAAACTTGACTCATCCAATAACCATCCCAAGTCCACCTGGTCTGTCAGTTTCCACCATTACCTGCCTAGTCCAGGGATTGGAAGAGTTTTCTGTAAAGGATCAAAAATCAATATTTCAGGCTATGCAAGCCATAAAGTCTTTACAGCAACTGCTCAATTTTTTTATTGCAACAGGAAAGCAGCCACAGATATTGTAAATTAATGAGCTTGGCTATGTTTCTACAAAACTTTATTAATAAAAACAAGTGTGGATCCAGATTTGGGCCAGCTTGTAGACTCTTGATCTAGTCCAAGTTACTAGCATCACTGCCCAGATTGTATCAGTAGTTTCCCACAAATTAACTTGCACTTATTCTGCATACCAGCATCACCACACTGTTCTTCACACTGCGGAAAGGCAAATCTAATTAGGTAACAAACTTCTGATTTGCCATTAGCATTTTTAATACATTTGCTCTTAGGATAAAGGCAGAAATTAGTAAGGAAGTCCACAATGCCCTGAATTGTCTGGCCCCCATCTGCTCCTCACGCAGGTTTCCTTTCAGTCCCTTCCATCACCCTGCTTCCTCTTATTACCACAGGACTCCTGAATATGCTTGTTTTCTTGACCTAGATGCTCCTACTCTTACTCTTCCCTAATCAACATCTGGTAACTTATACTCCAGCTCATGTTTCACCTCCTCAGCTAATCATTCTCTGATCTACCTGCCTATTAGAAAACTCCTGGCTTTTCCTAGCACTATATTGTTTGAGCTGCAATTTTATATATATTTGTTGCATTTGGATCTCTCTGTGTCTCCCCACTAGATTATATACCCCAAGAGGGCAGGAGATATTTCTGGTCTGTTGACCATTTTGTCCTTAGTACCTAGCATCATATTTGGTACATGACAGGAGCTCAATAATTAATTGTTGAACGAGCAAACAAACTAAAGAATACATAAACAAATAAATGAATTGTGGAGCAAATTTAGACACATCAAATAAATACTTGCATTAAAGATTCCAAGGCTAATTATAAAATGATTTGTTTCAACTTCATTAGTTCCCAGGCTTACTAAAAAGTTCCAGAGCATAAAAAAATTGGGAAGCCTACCCAATTTATTTTATAAAACAGCGTCAACTTGTATTAAAACACAACAAGGAAAAGAAAAGTTGGGGATCCTATTTTTGCAATATACTTTCTTGACAGATTTGACCCAATCCTCAGTATGGTTTCAGCTTTCCAGTTGATTTCAATGTGCACCCAAGGATGAGATCCATACATCCAGGTAGCCTCACCTGGAGAAGGATGGTAGGAAGTGGGTGGCTCTTGTAAGAGCCTTGGGTCACTGATATCAGATTTAGATATTTCCAATGAAGTAAACCTCTAGTCATGTGTATTTTTATGATTAAACACCACATTTATAAGTGACACTGAGATGACAAGATTAGGATGCATTTTTATCTC